>NC_057795.1:119968141-120221656 GCF_018294505.1 Triticum aestivum | reverse complement strand
ATCCAGATAGGCAGCATCGACCAGCTTCAGTTAGCAGCAGTAGCGAAGGAATTGATCGCTCGGGTTCAGTAACGCGTAGCCTGCAGTGCAATCGCTTGGGTTCAGTTAGAGCCCAATGCCTTGCTCGGGTTCAGTTAGAGCCAACGCCTCGCACACACGCGCGTACGTGTACGAGAGAAATGTGCATCGCTCGGCCCCCGACCACCCACCGTAACCGGGAACTCCCCAAAAATTTCCTCGCCATCGCTTCTACCACGGTTTTTTCCGTCATGGACGGCCCAAAGAATGTCATGCAGCTGCGTCTCCAGCACGCCCAGGATGATAAGCCCATTTTCTGTCATGATTTTTTGTCATAGAAGTAGGAGACCACCACATCTGTGATGATGCCGGGTTTTGTCACAATTATCATCATAGAAGTGTCATATGTATGACAGAAAAAAAATTGCGTTCAGCCCAAAATGTCACGGATGTGTCTTTTTTTGTAGTGAGTTAAGAGGGCATGTGCATAAAACTCATGATTGGTAGTAATAATTATTAACATCTAGCTATCTAGTAAGTAAAAATAGAATTTGTAGTACAAGACAGTGTGACTCACAGGAAGTTGTAAGGAAGTAGTATATCTTCATTGGTATCGAGGCGCTTCAAGACCTCTATCATGTTTTTCTCTACATCTGCTTGATATCATGGATATTTCCATGTTTCTTCATTAATGGTATTTGGGTCAATGAACCCAATGCCATAGCGTCCACCTTTTTTCATTTCATACATCTTCATCCTGCATAATACCACATAAAAGAATATAGTGAGGATAATTACAGGTAATGATCGATCAATGAGCACTATAGCTAGCTTGAGACTTAAATTGCAGAAAGAAATCACTTACAAACAATAGCAACTGACAAGAGATTTGTCGAGTGCGTCTTGATTGAATAACTGAAATAGTTCTGAATACTCAATTGACAGAGTTAGCTTATGGAAGTAATACTCTTCCTTGACTTTCACCATGAGGGACTCTCGATTGGTACTCCTGGTAATTTTCATGTACCAATCATGCAATTCATACATTCTCGTTGGGAGGTTCTTGACCTCCTCGGGCTTGACCAAAGGTTGGTCGCGGACATATTTCCATTTTATGTCCTCCTCTCTAAGAAGAGACATGGGCTCAATCTCAAAGAGTTGTCCAACAGTGATACCGAGCATTTCAGCCTACCTTCTATGCTCGTCGGTTATTACTAGCTAACCGGCGCCGGTACTCTCATGTGTTGGTACAACAAGCGGGGGGATCGATTGCGCCGCCTGTTCTCCTAGCTCGGGAACGGTTTTCCTGCATTTTTGGCCAACTGCTTGGCTCGAGCTCGAGCTCGACTCCATTTTTCATGCTCGATGTGCCTTTCTGATTTGGCGCTCATAGTCTGAGTCAACAGGCTTTGGAGCTGGTACTTTAGCCATACGAATAAAGTGGTCAATCTTATCCTCGGGCACGTCTCCCTCGGCGGCGGTGGCAGTTTCCGTCCAAAATGGGCGTCCACTTGGGCCTTCACTATGGCTGCGTTTTGCTCCTTGGTCATGTCGTAAGGCCTCTGCAGAAGAGGCGTGAGGCTTGGACCATATTGAAATCGCTTTCCTCCACCTATACCTCCTGTACTACATCGACTTGTAGCACTACGCACCATAGCTGCGGCGGCTCTCTTTCACGATTGTTGTGGCAGCGGAGACGGCTGATGCGGTGTCGGACTTGGAGGAGGAGTGGCACACGTTGGTGGACTTCGAGGAGGAGGAGTGGCCTCACACATTGGCTGAGTTGAAACAGCAGGAGTGGCCTCACGCGTTGGCTGAGTTGAAGCAGGAGGAGTGGCCTCACGCGTTGGCTGAGTTGAAGTAGGAGGAGTGGCCTGAAGCTGTGACGGACTAAGAGGAGCGGGAGTCGTCTGCTTCTCGTCACCTCCTGGGATGTCAAGCTCTAGCTGACGCGGTGTCGGTGGCCTTCGAAAGATGATACAATCCTTTCTCCATAGGATAATATGATGTATGGCCTCCCCCAGTGTGTGCTCCTCGTCACCTCCAGGAATGTCAAGCGCAAGCCCCGAATATTGGTCCAACACCTCATCAACCAGGACACGAGCATAGCTGGCTGGAATCATTCTGCAATGGTAGGTTACTCCGGGGGGATTTGTATAAGCAACGGCGTCCGCCGCCTTCACGGATATGTTCTTTATTTTGAAGTGTAGCTCATAGTTAGTGTTCTCCATGATGTCATCCACAGGGTATCTATGCAGCAGTGCGTCACCCGGGGCGGAACCCACGCTGCTTCTCGGCATGGATGGGACGGTGCTATCCAATGCTGAATCATCCGCTAGCTGTTGCCGCTGTTGAGACCCCCTTTCCTGGCTAAGCGAGTCGATCTGTGCTACTGCCACTGCAATTTGAGTGCCAAGTCCACATGCGCAGATTCTAGGCCTTGAAGGCGTTCTGCTTCCTGCTTCCTCTGCTTGTCCTCCAGCTTCTTCTTCTCCTCCTCCTCCATCTTCCTTCTCGCACGGCTTTTGTAGTCGGCGTTCCAGTCAGAAATGCCCTCATACCATGAACAACGCCCTTGCCTCATGTTCTTCCTGGGTGTTCAGGATTTCCCAGGGCGCGCGTAAGCTCGTCGTTCTCTCTGTTTGGCGTGAACACCCCCTTTCGAGCTTCTTCTATTGCTTCAACTAACTTAACATCGGCTCCTTTAAGACATGCCTTCTTCGAAACCTGGCCTCTCTTCGGGTCCAACGCCCCCCATGCGCATAGAACCAAGTTTTGCACCTGGGGGGCTAGCTCAATGTAACTGGAGTGACCTCTGCAGCCAGCATCTCTTGCTCAGACTTATCCACTTTGGCATTGCCACTGCGTATCCACCTGGCCCCAGCCTATGGAATTGCTCCTTTTTTGCGGCATTGGCCTTGTTTTTTCTAGACCGTTCCTTAGATAATTCTGATTCCTTGAATTTTACAAAAGCGGACCAGTGTTCTCTTTGGTTCTCCAGTGTTCCCTTGAATTCTGGAGTCTTCTTTCCTGCTTTGACGTAGTTATTCCATACAGTTTTCTTGTGGTTGCTGAATGCAATTGCCATCTTCATAAGAGCAGCGTCCTTGACTTTGTCCACATATGTAGCTATGAAATGATCTGGTAGGGTGAAATGTTCCATTTGATTTCCCCAAAGAAAAGTTTTTGCTCTGTCGTCGACAAAACTAAGATCTAGACGGGGCTTTGATGGCTCTTTCCATTCTTGAAGGGAGATCGAGAGTTTGTCCTTCACAAGAACTCTGCACTAACGAACGAACTTGTTCGCAATGTTCGTAGGCGTTATTGGTTCGCCATTAGTTTTGATGGCATCGATGTTGTACTTTACGCCCTCCTTCAACTTTTTGCCCGGGCCTCGCACTCTGTCTGTAGAAGATTTGCTCGATCTGGAGGGCTGAAAGAAGAAAGATCGATTCATTCATATATCTCCAAATCATTTAAAATGTGTGAGATCACTAGATGCCTGCTTATATAAATATACCTCGCCAGTCTCAATTATTTCAAGATCAACATTTTCTTTGCCAATTTCAAGATCAACATTTTCTTTGCCATCATAATCATGGTCGTCATCCATGACTTCATCAATTCGGTCATCGCGATCGAATATCATATCATCACCCTCCCTGGTATTGTTCATATATTGGGAGTCGTCATCTTCTTCATTTCGATCATCTGGCGCGCGAGGGGAGCGTATGATCTCGAATAGGGACTCTTCTCCCTCTCTGGCGGTATTGTCCGCCATAGGTTTTATTTAACTAATCCATAAGAAATATAAAACAGTTTATTATTCAAATTACAATGCATGCATGCAATCAATAAGGAAATCCTGAATCATAGTACATAATATGCATTGTCTCGAATAATATGTAATCTCGAATACATCATCTCGTATATTACATGTCGAATACATCACTAGCTAGCTAGCTAATAAAGATCGAATACTACAGCATAATCTAGGCCACTCGCGGTTCCTGAGGTGCGGGCGGTGGACACCCAAAGAGAAGGAACCATCATAGGATCATAGCTCCGGTCATCTCCCCAAAGACCCTGCCAGGTATTGGAGAACCTGACGTCCATAGCAGCCATGTAGCGACGGACGTGCTCGTCCTCCTGCCTTACACGGCGACGCACCACCTCCGGCGGGGCCGGCTCCCTCCGCATCAAAAGTGGCCCACGGGAACGCCTCCTAAGGAGCTCAGGGTCGACGATGGGACCCGGGTTCCTCACCAAGCGGCGAGCCCTTGAAGGTAGCACCTCCCATGCCAGCTCGGTGGAGCCCAGACCCGGACATGGGTCCTCTGAAGTAGGACGTCGTCGCGAACGGGTCGACGGCGAGGATGCGGGCCGGGCATCATCGAGAACAAATACTATATGCCATAAAAGTAACAATTTTTAAATGATTGGATTGTTATTTCTTATATGCAAATTCTAAATTTCTATAACTAAAATTATAAGAAACTAAAAACTAACATTTCTATAACATTTCAATAACAATTTCATATTAATCTAATTCATCTATCTAAAACTAACATTTCTAAAATTTCTAACATTTCTATAACATTTCTAACATTTCTATATACTATTTGACATTAATCTAATCTAATTAATTAATTCATCTAAAACATTTGTATAAAAAACAGAAAAAACTAAAAACAGAATCGTGTGTGTGTGTGCGCGTGCGTGTGTGTGCGTATGTCTGTGTGTGTGCATGTGTGTGTGTGTGCGCGCGCGTGCGTGTGTGCACCTACAGCATCGATGGCGCGGTGGCTTTGATTGGAGGGAGGAGAGGGGCCGGGGAGAGGGGCTCAAAGCGCGGGCGAGTTCGAGGCGACGGCGACGGCGAGGCAAGGGGACGGCGATGGACGATGACGGGGACGGGGACGGGGGCGGCGACGAGGGGCGGCGACGACGGCGACGGAAGGCGATAGCAATTGCGACGGGGATGGCGACGGAGCAGAGGAGAAGAAGCATAGGGAGAACGAAACTGACGAAATTCGTAAGTGCTACTTATACAGAAGGCACCTTTAGTACCGGTTGTAGCCACCAACCGGTACTAAAGGGCTGTTTTGGCCAGGCGAAGCGGTGGGAAATGTCCTCCTTTAGTACCGGGTGGTGGCTACAACCGGTACTAAAGACTTCAGTACCGGTTGGTGCCACGACCCGGTACTAAAGGGGGTGCGCTGGCGCAGGTGCGGTGCGGGCAAGTTTAGTCCCACCTCGCTAGCCGAGGGGCGCCCGCACCTGTATAAAATCCCCGGCACGGCTGGTCTCTCGAACTCATCTCTATAGGAGGCTTCTGGGCCTAACTCTACTCTCTGTCCTGTGGGCCTACTGGGCCTTGCGGGCCTGCATCCTGGCCCAACTACAGGTTGGGTTACTAGTCGTATGCAGGCCGCTGTGGCCTAGTAGGTGGGCTTTTTTTGTTTAGTTTTTGTCTTAAAAAATTTAGTTTTTTCCTTTTATACTTTATTTATTTTCATTTATTTATTTCTGAATATTTTTTCTTTAGTTACAAAAAATTACAAACTTTCTATTAGTGTCGGTAGTTTTCAAATTTGAGTAGTTTAAATTTGAATTATTTGACAAACTAATTTGTAGACGAAGTGCATCCAGTTTTTGCACATAAAATTTCTTCGCGTTTCAAATGCCAAAACACATAACTACCCTAACTATTACAAAGATTCCCTCCGGTTTGTTCGAAGCGGCACTTTCCAGATATATAAGTCCAGAAAGTCACTACAGAAGAAAGTGATGAAGGTGAAGCCTATCAAATCCTAGAGTGGGATCTTTGCTGTGAAACTTTTTCTTCGTGTGTGTCCCTTCGCGCCGTAACCATGGACAATCTTCATCATTTAACTGGATGCTCGGATCAATATTCACTGTGAATGGAGCAATTTCATCAAACTTTTCATAATCTTCTGACATGTCTGTCTTGTCATCCACTCCCATGATGTTTCTTTTCCCTGAAAGAACTATGTGGCGCTTTGGCTCCTCGTATGATGCATTCGCTTCCTTATCTTTTCTTTTTCTCGGCCTGGTAGACATGTCTTTCACATAGAAAACCCGCGCCACAACATTGGCTAGGACAAATGGTTCGGCTGCATACGCAAGATTGTTGAGATCCATTGTTGCCATTCCGTACTGCGGGTCTTCTGTTACCCCGCCTCGTGTCATATTGACCCATTTGCACCGAAATAAAGGGACCTTCAAACCACCTCCATAGTTAAGTTCTCATATGTCCTCTATGTAACCATAATATGTTTCCTTTCCCGTGTTGGTTGTTGCATCAAAGCGGACACCACTATTTTTGTTCGTGCTCTTCTTATCTTGGGCAATCGTGTAAAATGTATTCTCATTTATCTCGTACCCTTTGGAAGTCATTATATTCAAAGATGGTAACTGGGACAACAAGTACATGTCATCTTCAATATCGCCATCATGCATGGCACGTGTCTGCAACCAACCGGCAAAAGTCCTTGTTTGTTCATGTGTAGTCCAGTCGGCAGACTGCTTCGGGTGTTTGGAGTGTAGAAAATTCATGTGTTCCTCCATATACGGAGCCACCAAGGCAGAATTCTGTAGAACTGTGTAGTGTGCTTCAGTGAGAGAATGCCCGTCCATACATATTATTTGATCCCCTCCTAGCATGCCTTTTCCATCTAGTCTGCCCTTATGCCGCGATTCAGGAACACCAATCGGCTTAAGGTCAGGAATAAAGTCAATACAAAACTCAATGACCTCTTCATTTTCATGGCCCTTCGAGATGCTTCCTTCTGGCCTAGCACGGTTATGAACATATTTCTTCAAGACTCCGATGAACCTCTCAAAGGAGAACTTGTTGTCTAGAAATACAGGACCCAAAATGTTAATCTCTTTGCATATGTGAACTAGGACGTGCGTCATGATGTTGAAGAAGGATGGTGGGAACACCAACTCGAAACTGACAAGACATTGCACCAAATCATTCTGTAACCTTGGTATGATTTTTGGATCGATTGCCTTCTCAAAGATTGCGTTGAGGAATGCACATAGCTTCACAATGGCTAATCGAACGTTTTCCGGTAGAAGCCCCCTCAATGCAACCGGAAGCAGTTGCGTCATAATCACGTGGCAGTCATGAGACTTTAGGTTCTGGAACTTTTTCTCTGTCATATTTATTATTCCCTCTATATTCGACGAGAAGCCAGACGATACCTTCATACTGAGCAGGCATTGAAAGAAGATTTCCTTCTCTTCTTTGGTAAGAGCGTAGCTGGCATGACCCTGATGTATGCCGTCTTTTCCGTTCCTATGTTGCTGGTCCTCCCATGCCTCCGGTGTATCTTTTGTCTTCCCATACACGCCCAAGAAGCCAAGCAAGGTCACGCAAAGATTCTTCGTCATGTGCATCATGTCGATTGCGGAGCGGACCTCTAGGTCTTTCCAATAGGACAGGTCCCAAAATATAGATTTCTTCTTCCACATGGGTGCGCGTCCGTAAGCGTCCTTCGGAACAGGTTGTCCGCCAGGACCCTTTCCAAATATTACCTTCAAATCCTTGACCATATCATGTACATCAGCACCAGTACGGTGGCGAGGCTTCGTCCGCTGATTCGCCTCACCTTTGAAATGCTTGCCTTTCTTTATTACGGGATGCCTGCTCGGAAGAAATCGACGATGTCCCAGGTATCATCCTACAACTATCCAAATATATACTATCAGTATCATCCAAACAGTGCGTGCATCCGTGGTATCAATTGTTTGTTTGTCCTGAAAGGTTACTGAGAGCAGGCCAATTATTGATGGTCACGAACAACAACACCTTTAGGTCAAATTCTTCCCCTTTGTGCTCATCCCATGCACGTACACCTTTTCCATTCCACATCTGTAATAGTTCTTCAACTAATGGCCTTAGGTACACATCAATGTCATTGCCGGGTTGCTTAGGGTCTTGGATGAGCACTGGCATCATAATGAACTCCCGCTTCTTGCACAACCAAGGAGGAAGTTTATACAAACATAGAGTCACAGGTCAGGTGCTATGGTTGCTGCTCTGCTCCCCAAAAGGATTAATGTCATCTGCGCTTAGACCAAACCATACTTTCCTTGGGTCACCTGAAAACTCCTCCCTTTACTTTGTCTCGATTTTTCTCCACTACGACCAGTCAGAGGGTACTCTCAACTTTCCGTATTTCCTACGGTCTTCTCCGTGCCATCGCATCGCCTTGGCATGCTCTTTGTTTTGGAACAAATGTTTCAACCGTGGTATTATAGGAGCATACCACATCACCTTGGCAGGAATCTTCTTCCTGGGGCGCTCGCCCTTGACATCACCAGGGTCATCACAGCTGATCTTATAGCACAATTCACCGCATACCGGGCACATGTTCAAATCCTTGTACTCACTGCGGTAGAGGATGCAATCATTAGGGCATGCATGTATCTTCTGCACCTCTAACCCTAGAGGGCAGATAGCCTTCTTTGCTTCGTACGTACTCTCGGGAAATTCGTTCTCCTTTGGAAGCATATTATTTATCATTACCAACAACTTTCCAAATCCCTTGTCAGATACACCATTCTCTGCCTTCGATTGCAACAATTCTAGTGTGGTGCCCAGCTTTTTCTTGTCACCTTCGCAATTCGGGTAGAACAATTTCTTGTGATCCTCTAACATGTGCTGCAACTTCTTCTTCTCCCTTTCACTTGTGCAGTTTCTCTTTGCATTGGCAATGGCCCGACCTAGATCATAAGTGGGCTCATCTGATGCCTCTTCTTCAGCTTCTTCTTGCATTACCGGCTCAGCTTCTTCTCGCATTGTTGTATCATCGTATTCAGGAAACCCATGGCACGTCGTCCTCTTCTTCTTCATTGTCTTCCATCATAACCCCTCTTTCTTCGTGCTTGGTCCAAACATTATAGCGGGGCATGAAACCAGACTCAAACAGGTGGACGTGAAGGGTTCTTGAGCTGGAGTAATTGTGATCATTCTTACAGCCAGCACATGGACAAGGCATAAAACCATTCGCCCGCTTGTTTGCATGAGCCGCAATAAGAAAAGTATGCACGCCATCAACGAACTGGGGAGAGCATCGGTCATCATACATCCATTGACGGCTCATCTTCATTACACACCACTAAATAGACCAAATTAATACAAGTTCATACAACACTTAAATGCGACATACAAATAACTCTCTAGCTAAAGCATTTAAATGCAACAACAAATATGATCAAGATCGCAACTAAGGTAACAATTGATCCAACAACATAATGATACCAAGCCTCACTATCAATGGCATATTTTCTAATCTTTCTAATGTTCAACCGCATTTTCTCCATCTTGATCTTGTGATCATCAACAACATTGGCAACATGCAACTCCAATTCCATCTTCTCCCCCTCAATTTTTCTTTCAAATACTCGTTTTCTCTTTCTACTAAATTTAACCTCTCGACAATAGGTCGGTTGGAATTTCTGGTTCACATGCCTCCTAGATAAAAATATCTATGTCAACTTGATGGGCATAATTTATCATAAACACGAAATGCAACAAATAGTTCTAAAAGAGAATATACCACATCCGAATCATAACACGGACGAGGGCCGGCGGGGACGGATATCAAAACCATGGCACTATGTATAACAAACAACGTACGGGTAAGATAATTATACAAGTAACTATATATCTAAATCACACAAACATGATTTTTTTTATATAAAAAAGATAAGAACAAGAGGCTCACCACAAGGTGGTGCCGGCGATGGGTCGGTGCGGACGATCGACGGTGGTTACGACGGAGATGCGAAGGCACTAAGTAAACCACACCTACATATGCAAACTAAGTGTTATTTTGAGCTCAAATTGCATATAAATCAAATAAACTACCACATATAATTCCTCCCAAATTACTAAAATCCACAAATTAATCACTATATAAATCACTGCAAAAGCTAATCTAGCAATGAGAGATGAAAGGACAAAGCTGCTAACCTTTGTGATCACTTGAATGGATGGGGGCCTTCAAATCTTGACCAAATTTGGGCAAAATGTGTGATGGAGCTCGAGGGAAGAGGGGAAGAACAGAGAGGAGAGGGGAAAGGGGGAAGAACAGAGCGAGCTGGACGAAGGGTTTATATGTAGGATGACATTTAGTACCGGTTTGTGGCACGAAACGGTACTAAAGGTGCTGGAGGGGCCCCAGTCTAACGACATCCTGCCACCACTCTCTTTAGTACCGGTTCGTGACACGAACCGGTGCTAAAGGTTCGTCATGAACCGGTACTAATGAGATCCGCCCCCTAGCCGTTGGAACCGGCACTAATGGTCATTAGTGCCGGTTCTGTTACAAACCGGGACTAATGAGCTGCACATTAGACCATTTTTCTGCTAGTGTTATTAGGATGATGCTTCTTGCCCGGACGCATGATCATGCAAAGTTAATTAAAGAGGGGGGAATCAAGCATATAATTTATGCTTCAACAAAGTTCAACAAAGGCAACTGATGGAAAGCTTCTTTCTGACCCTCACTTACTGACTCAACCAAACCAAACACTTTTGGACTTTCTAGCAGCCCGTTAACTAGCCAGTCCCTGCTTTTCACACGTTGTACTAGATGTAGCTTACAGTCTATATGCGGAAGTTATAAAAATTCCCGCCTTTGCATAACAATTAGCTAGTCCAGACAATTGTACTGTACCAGTAAACCCGCGTGCTTAATTTGGTCGGTGGAATTTGTCCGGTCGGCCGGCTGATCGAGACACAATCATACGGACAACAGATTTCTTATGCGTGTAGGCGCGACCGATCTCTGCAGGTCTTGTCTGTTACCTTTATTTAGTGACCAATCATCTGTAGTTATCAAAAACCGAATCTGATTCTCATTTCAGATTTACGACGCAGTTGCAGGTCTTGACGTAGCAAACCAAATCAGCTTGTGCGTATAGGAAAAGGTCTTTTTTCACTCGTCGCTTCTTGGCAATTCTCATCGTTACTTTCTTTTCCCCCTAATTTACCAGTTAATACAATCATTTGAAACATGGTAGTGAGATAATAGAGTTAGATCGGTCTTGGGTCTTGACGACAGGTTCTCTCCAAGTTAATTAGTACTAGTGATGATTCGGAAAAAAAAATCCCCTGTATTTTTTCAATCAAACTGATTGCTTAACCCTAAGATCTTGATCCAAAGCCTCCCAGGTCTTCTTCTTCCTCCGCCTCC
The DNA here is from genome assembly GCF_018294505.1 of Triticum aestivum. Classification (NCBI taxonomy): domain Eukaryota; kingdom Viridiplantae; phylum Streptophyta; class Magnoliopsida; order Poales; family Poaceae; genus Triticum; species Triticum aestivum. Next base: position 120,210,404 of record NC_057795.1, on the reverse strand, counting down.
TTGCTTCCGTAGCAGCCGCAATTCTATGTCACCACGAGCACTGTCCGAACTGTCAGTCCCCGCCACCCGCGGCCCATGCGCTACCTCGCCACCCTGCCATGCTCTCACGCGGAATCATTTATACGACGAAATATTTCACCCGCGTAGACAATACTTCCTCCGTCCGAAAAAGCTTGCCCCATGTTTTCTTTTAAATGGATGTATCTGATAGTAACTTAGTGCTACATACATTCATTTGAGGGACAAGTTTTTTCGGACGGAGGAAGTAGTACCAAAGACAAAATTCTTTTTGATACCAGTGAATATGTTGATAATTCGCAAAAAAGAAAAGTGAATATGTTGACAAGCTGCTGAGTACATGTATGAAACGGCATAAAAAAGAACATTGACCAAGTCCAACTGAAACACCATGCTGAGGTATAACAATGTACGTACTACGTGCGTGTTGAACGTTCCAGGGCCATTAGGTCAAGGCATCAATCCAGCAGCCACGTACAACTATGTTCGGCGACGACTCTTTCTTCCCATCTTCCTTGGAAACCACGCGACCGCATGGAGGAGGCGGGCGCTGCTCTATAAATACCGTGCCCCTCCGGTGCACCCACGATCATTCATTCAGTCCAAACCAAACCAAACACTCTAACACCAGTATCACACATGTCGCGTCTTGGAGAAATCTGCGTCCAGAGGGTGGAGAAGATCGGCGCGGAGAAGAAGACGGTGGCCACGGCGAGCGTGCACGGGGCCGCCGGCGTCGTGGTACAGCGGGCCGGCATCGACGCCGCCGCGGCGGAGTATATCAGGATGGTGCTTGAGCGGCTGGCGGCGGAGGAAGCCGTGGCGGCTGCTACCGCTGCGGCAAGGCGCTACTAGCTAGCTACAGGTGCAACTAGGTGCCCCTAGTCTAGCATATGCGTGTGTAAAATGGAATTGCTATTTATTTTGTGTTCTTTTGGTTCTCTGCAAGATTGGTCAAGTCGTTATTCCAATGGCCGGTTTACTCACTGGAAATACTATGTAAATATAGCTTTTATAGGAGTAAAATGTCAAGTCGTTAGTTCATCTTTAGTAAAATGTGCAAGGCAGCATATGATCGTCTGTGCAAACCGAGACTAGCGGTAATGTGCAATGATGATCATAAGCCAATTATTTGCAGAGATGTTTCACATCTTTCTGGCTTTTCCTATTCATCACTAACAATAAGCACATTGCTTTTAGTCGCAAAAAACAAGCATATGGCTTTTTTGACTCTTGTGTTGCTTTAATCTGAAGGACATTTTTGCTCACCTAGAATTAAAGTTTACTAAAGGTCTGGAAGCTACGAATCTAACCTAGTAACCTGTAACTGACAAATTAAGGATCATCATCATGGATCGACCAACTCTTTCACACTTTTCTCCAGCCTAGAGTTTTTTTTTTTTTTGATAACCACCATACTGGCAACTTTATTCAATAATCAGGCGGTTTACATCTGATTGCATGGTTGCAATCAAGAAAGCAGGGATTACAGCATACGTAACAACACTCGAAGCAGTAACTAAACCCTCCTTTGCACAGCAATGGGCAGCATCATTGGCTTCTCTCCGAGCGTAGTGGATGCTAAGACCCTGAAAGTTTGGGATATAGGATTTAATCTCTCTGATCACTGTACTTCCCATCGACCGGCAGTCGGCAGATTCCCATTCATCCCTGATAGTCTGACAATCTGTCTCAATAATAACATGTTTCCAATTCATCTCCATTGCTAGCCGGACAGCGTCTCTAACTGCAAGGAGTTCCGCACTATACGGATCCGTGATTCCGGGAAGTTTTGTATTTCTGGCCATCAGAAAAGTACCTTCATGATTCCTCACCACGACACCCGTAGCTGCATACCCATCAGTACTGTTGACCGCTGCATCTGTATTAATTTTCAGCCAGCCTACCTCGGGCGCTAACCATCTTCCCTTCTGCCTACACTTTGGTTGTTCAGAGCCAGGAACATGCAGTGCCTGTACTAGTTCTTGCACCAGCTCCATTGCCCGTCCTGGCTGATACTTCACTTCCTCGTGGGTGTATTTGTTTCGGCTGGCCCAAATCACCCACATAACCGATACTATAATCACCGCTCTGTCCCTGCTAATGAAATGTGAGTCCAACAGGTCTCGCGACCAGGTTGCAGGGTGCAACCGCGGCAATTTTAGATCAAAAAACTTTGTGGCTTCTCTCCAAAATAGTTTGGTGTGCTCACACTGAATGAGTGCATGAAAGAGCGACTCCTCATCATGCCCACACAACTGGCAAACTGCATTCTCCTCAATATGACGTCTCTGTAGCTCTCCCCTTGATGGCAGAAATCCTTTAATCACCCGCCACCAGAACACACGGATTTTTGGTTGGACATGCAATCGCCATAAAGCTCTCCAACTCTCCTGGTTATATGTGCAACTACCAATCTGATTCAACAAATTCTCGCGGTCTTCCATAACCATCCGATAGGCAGACCTCACCGTAAACACTCCCGTTCTCTCATATCCCCATGCCCAGAAGTCCTCCATGGCCACACTCGGCCTAGGCATATTCAGTATAGTTGCTGCATCGGGAGCAATGAAAGTTCTCCGGACCAGCTCCTCATTCCAGTCGCCCGTTTCCTCCAACAGATCCGCCACTAGGTGTATTGGTTCATTACCAATATTGCATACTGGCCTCAGAGTTGGTGAACCGTGGATCCAGTTATCATGCCAGACTTCAGATGTCCGGCCATTCCCGATCCTTCGGATTAGACCTCTCCGCAATGTTTCTCGTCCTATGGTGATCGCCTTCCAAGTCGCCGAGGCACTTTTAGGACAACCAGCATTCAGAAAATCCCCATCCGGGTAGTATCTTCCCCGGAGTACACGTGCACATAAGCTCTCAGGCTTATCCAACAGGCGCCAGGCCTGTTTCGCCAACATAGCATCATTGAACACTTGCAAGTCACAAAATCCGAGACCTCCCTTCGATTTTGCGACTGCCATCTTTTCCCATGACTGCCAATGCATTCCTCTCTTATCTAGTGATCCAGCCCACCAAAACTTTGACATAATTGTCGTAATTTTCTGGCATAAACCTTTTGTGAGCTTAAAACAGCTCATAGAGTAGGCCGGTAAAGCTTGGATCACTGCCTTGAGAAGAACCTCCTTTGCTGCACATGAAAGCAACTTCTCACAATATCCTTGTACCCTGGATCTTGCTTGCTCTTTGACATGGACAAAATTTTGTTCTGTAATCCTTCCTGCTGCCGTGGGCAGACCTAGATACTTCTCTGACAGGGCCTCTCTGTGGATCTGGAACGAGTTTCTTACCCCCACTTTAACTGATGCCTGACAATTTGGGCTAAAATATACGGAGCTCTTTGCCTTGTTAACGCACTGACCAGAACCTACACTGTAGGCTTGCAATATTTCATTCAGCCGTTGGGCACTCCGAGACTCAGCTTTAATAAAAACCAAGCAATCGTCTGCAAACAGAAGATGCGATATCCACGGACATCTCAGTCCCGGACGGATACCGCGATCAATCCAGCCCGCATCATAATTCTTGAGTAGACATGACAGCCCCTCCGTACACAACAGAAAAAGGTACGATGAGCTAGGGTCACCTTGTCTAATACCTTTTGACGGGCGAAATGATGGCAGCAACTCTCCATTCATCTTGACTTGGAAGCTCACTGAGTTGACGCATTTCATTATCAGCGACACCCACTCCTCCGAGAAACCAAGCTGAAGTATAATCCCTTGGAGATATGGCCACTCCACGCGGTCATATGCCTTCATCATATCAATCTTGACAGCACACCATCCCTGCTTGTTCTTCTTTTTCTTTTTCATGGAGTGAATACATTCATACGCAGTGATGACGTTGTCCGTGATCAACCTGCCTAGAAACAAAAGCACTTTGTTCTTCGGCAATTATTTCGTCCAGTATCTCTCTAAGCCTGTTAGCAAGCACTTTTGAACAAAGTTTATAAATCACATTACAGAGAGAAATCGGTCTATATTGGGTTATGTTTTTAGGATTTTTAATCTTTGGAATCAACACAATTACCGTTTTATTCATAACATCCTGTAAGTGGCCACCATTGAGAAAATTGAGAACCGCCCTTATCACATCCTCCTTAATCAGTGACCAATGATGCTGGTAAAAACCTGCATTAAAACCATCACACCCTGGTGCCTTCGACGGGGCCATGGCGAACAGAGCCTTCTCTACTTCCTCACCACTGAAAGGGCGGAGCAGCCGCTCATTCATTACCTCTGTTACCACCGCGGGTACATGGTGCAACACTTCATCAATGATCAATTCCTCCTGCGTCGAGTACAAGTTCACATAGAAATTTTGTACCTTGGTTCTCAGTGCATCTTTTTCCTCAAGGACGACCCCTTGAGCATTCTCCAACGCTTGTATCTTATTCTGGTGCTTTCTTTTTGAAGCTTGCGCATGGAAGAAACCTGTATTACGGTCCCCGGCATGTAGCCAATCTGCCCTTGACTGTTGTCGTGCCATGATCTCCTCCTTCAGTAGGAGATCATTGAGTTGCCTGGCCAAGTCTTTCTCCCGCCTCGACGAGCCTCGATACAGAGACCTCGCCTTCTCCTGCTCAAACTCGCGACGAACCTTCTTTAATTTCTTACGAATATCGCCAAACTTTCTCTTTTTCCAGTCAGTGAGTTGGGTCTGCATGTTGGTAATAGAAGCATTAAGGTCTGCAAGGCAACTGGCGCCCTTGCTTTTCTCCCATGCAGCCACCACTTCGGCCTCGTAACTCTCTTCCTTGCGCCATGCTTCCTCATATAAACCTTTGTGGGCCTCTCTGTTCCCACGCGTCATCTTTCTTAATGCGTACGACCACTAAGCAGTGATCCGACAATGGTGTCGGGAGATGCCGAACACCCGTCGCCCCGTACTCCTGCAAGAATGTAGGGTCGGCCAAGAAACGGTCTAGCCTGACCTTCACATTTGCATCTCCATCCTGCCGGTTATCCCAGGTGAAAGGAATGCCTGCATATCCCAAGTCCTGAAAATTACAATGGTCTATCACCTCCCTGAACCCTTGCATCTGCCATTCCGCCCGGTCATTAGACCCAAAATACTCCGAGTTATCAGTAATCTCATTGAAATCACCCCCACATAGCCATGGAACATCACTTTGGCATCGAAGCCATTTTAACAACTTCCAGCTCTCACTTCTGTCACTCCTTTTTGCTTTGGCATAAAAGCCCGTGAAACGCCACTCTTTCTGATCACCTCCCACATTCCTTACCATTGCATCAATATGCTGATCGGACATATTATTAAGCTTCACATCAACCTCACGTGACCAGAAAAGGGCAAGTCCCCCACTCAAACCGTTACTGCTAACCGGTATACATCCTTCGAAGCCAAGACTTGATCTCAACTCCGCAACTCTCTTACCCTCTATCTTTGTTTCAGAGATAAAGACCAGGGTGGGCGCTTGCAACCTCACCATATGGTGAAGTTCACGAACTATCTCCGGGTTCCCAAGCCCGCGACAGTTCCAGACAATACAATTCATTGGTCCTGGCGGGGCTGCCTTGCAGCCTCCGCCAGTTCATTGTTGTTTCCCTCCTCCAGTGCTTTCTTCTTCTTCGAGTCTCTACTATCTTCCTTTGTCTCGCTGCTCAGCTCATTCTCCATCCCTCTCTTCTTATTTAGAGTGTCTTGGTCCATGAGCATGAGTTGATTTGAAGAACTTGCCACAACTCCTGATGATCCCAAATCCACACGTCTATAAACCGTGTTCTTGCCTCTTCCGCAGCCCCTATCATGGCCTCCCCCAAAAGCACCACGTCCACCTTGAGCACCACCCCGGGAATTAAACTGGTAGAGTGCATTTCTCACTACTCCTGTAGATTTCTTCAGTGGTGATGTAACTTCCTCTCCTCCTTCTATTTCCTCTTCCTCCTCTGTCCAGTCCTCCTTTCTAGCACTAGGTTCACCCCGGCTTTTATTTGTCTGCTGCACGTTCCCCCAGCTCCTCCTCGGCCCTGGCCATCTCAGTGTCTCCTATAGGGAAGGTTACCTTCAGCGTCCCTTTCCCCCGGATTAGGACAGAAAGCTTCTCCATGACCCAGCACCCCACATGAGAAGCAGAAATACGGCAACACTTCATACTATATATCATAAGATGGCACGATAAGATGATCCAGATACAGTTTCATGAAACATATATACGTTGGACTGTTGGAGAATGAAGATGACATTAGTACAGTTTTATATCGCATCCAAGTCAACACCGATATGCGGGACCGACTAGTCAAAGAGTAAAAAAAAGTTAGAAGGGGTGAAAATAGCAGCAGTTTGCTTGAATGGAGTAAAATTTGGGAATTTCTGCTAAATCTCTATCTCTACTACTATTAAAAGAGCAAACATGAATTTCCCTAAAACCACCAAACTTTTTGTATCTCTACTACTATTAAAAGAGCAAACATGAATTCCCCTAAAACCACCAAACTTTTTGTACCCAAATTAATCAGCACCTTTGGATCTAATCCACTTAACTAAATCTGAGGGTCCTAATTGTTTTGGTGGTCTGCCATCAGATCAAATGGTTGAGATTCAATGTTCTGCCCGATCAATCCCACGGCGAGTTCTGCCAACGTCCATGCAGTTAATTCTCCCGTAATTTACTCTCCTTCGAATCATGCATTAATTGCCGGCCGTTCGTCCATCGTCCATACAGAGAGAGAAATAGTAGTAGGAGTAGATTGCATGCTTAGACAGATAGAGACGTCCCACATGTCAAGCGATTGCATGCAAAGAGCAGTTTTTACTATCCGTAATTTCCTATCTTTCCAAATATGCCCATACCTAATAAGGTTGACGCAGTGCCAGGCACAAGGGCATCGACGTTCATGGAGAGTGCGAGCACGGGAGGTGACCATCGACGGCGCCATGGCCCAGATGTCCGAGCCCGAATGGCGTCGTTCCAGCCCGCGACATCCTACCTCACGCTACCCTGGAATGCCGGCGCGACCCTGGACTCCTCGAGCGGGATCCGTGTGTTGCCTTAGATTCCAGGTGCCGCATGAACGGCAGGGAAGCTCCGCCATCGTGGTCCACTCATCGGCACGCCGTGGGCGGCCTCATTGTCCCCTCCGGTTTTGACATCGCTGCGTCCAGCTCCGAGAGCCGCCGTTCCCCCGTGGTCAACATTACCCGCGTCCTCAATGAGGAGGCCTCGGGGCCGACGAGCGCGGCGTCGGCATCACCATCTTCGTCCCCACCGACGACGCCTTGGCGGGCCTACCGACCACCTCCAGTCCCTCCCTGCCGACCGCAAGGCTGTCGTGCTGCGCTTCCACGTGCTCTGCACTCCTACTACCCGCTCGGCTCCCTCGAGTCCATCGTGAACCCCGTCCATCCCACGCTCGCCATCGAGTGCACTGAGGCCGGCCGCTTCACGCTCAACTCACACGATTCAGAACTGTGTATATGCTGTGTGTATGCACTATTGTACAGTGCTGCGTGTGCGCATTGATATTTTCTGCCACTGTGTGATGCTGCTATTACATTGATGAAGCTATACTATATGAATTTTGCAAAGCTACTGTCTGTTCTGAATAGTTCAGATTTTCAGGTACCGGAATTACCTAAACCAAAATTTTCAGTAATTTGGGTTTAATTAATTATTTGTTAGGCAGAATTTCGGCTCCAATTTTGAAGTATCTGAATTACAGAAAGAACCGAATGCCCAGGGTGCAAGGATATACTTATCCATTATTTCCAAAGTTGCACCCTTGATATGTTCATAAAAATTCAATGTAGTACAGAGAACACAAAAAACAATGGAATTAAATTCATGTACATAGACCACCTCGCGGCCACTACAAGCACCCTTGTGATAGTTTGTAAGAGTTGGTCTTAGATCAGGTAAGGAAAATCTACCAAAAAATATTAGGACTTTTACTCAACTCCTTTGGTCATTCAATAACTGAGCACCATCTCTAACATAGTATAAATAGAAAAGAACAAAAATATGCTCAGATCTGGTATGTGCCATTCAGACTGGGCATTGTTAACACCACGATTGTTGTCACCACCCGTGTTGCTCGATCGAGCAATGCAGGGGCCTTTTCTTTCTCGAGCATGGACTTCCACAAATTGTCTCGAGCGACGCGAGTGCCTTATCTATCTTGAGCACGAACCTTCACAAATTGGTTCTCAAATTTCGTTGTAATATGTATTGAGACGTGCGTTGCACGGGCATGCTTACTAGTAGAATATAATCTGTCGCAAACCTAAAATTTAGAGGCAAAATGAAATTTACTCTAGTCGCTAATCTATACCTACTAATAAAAGAAATATGTATTCTTAGTCCGTCATGCTATTTTATGAAAAAACCTTTGGTATTTCTGACATTAAACCCGCAATACATATCAAATAATTTTTTAAAATACTCATATCTTCTAAACCGTAACTCCAAATTTAACATGTTATATATGAAATTTGATTAGAAAAATATATAGAATCTGACTATGATATTATTTTACCTGTTAACCATTAAAGAAATACTATATAGGGTGCAATCTTAATCAATAGTGCATTATCCGTGTTTCTTTCATTTGAGATTGTGTATGAACATCTTAGCAAAATCAGGATTGGAAACAAAATTGAAGATCACTTCGCCATTTTTTGCTCGTTTGTTCGTACGTATTAAATACATGCAAGTCGTGTTTATATAGAAGACATTGGAATCTTGAACCTGCGCTTTCGTAGGCAAAAAACATCTTTGTTTGGGTCGTAGCTACAAATACTCAGATTATAGATCATTTTTTGTAAATTAAGAAATAGGTATTCTTAGTCCGTCATCCTATTTTATAAAAAAAACCTTGGTATTTCTGACATTAAACCCGCAATACATATCAAATAATTTTTTCAAATACTCATATCTTCTAAACCGTAACTCTAAATTTAACATGTTATATATGAAATTTGATTAGAAAAATATATAGAATCTAAATATGATGTTATTTTACCTGTTAACCATTAAAGAAATACTATATAGGGTGCAATCTTAATCAACAGTGCATTATCCGTGTTTCTTTCATTTGGGATTGTGTATGAACATCTTAGCAAAATCAGGATTGGAAACAAAATTGAAGATCACTTCGCCATTTTTGCTCATTTGTTCGTACGTATTAAATATACATGCAAGCCGTGTTTATATAGAAGACATTGGAGCGCTTTCGTAGGCAAAAAACATCTTTGTTTGGACTGTAGCTACAAATACTCAGATTATAGATCATTTTTTGTAAATTAAGAGCGTGTGGTATTCGTTTTTTCCATTACAACGCACGAGCCCTTTTGCTAGTATGAACAACATATTCCCCTTGCAAAAAGTATATGCATAACATCTTTGACCCTGCTTCTAATTTGAGGTTCAGTGACCTTAGAGCATCTCTAGCAGATTCTATGAAAACTCATACCACAAAGACGTTTTAGGGTACACTGTAAAACGTTTTTCTACTATGGTGAGGGCTCGAAAAGATTAGATACCTCAAACATACTCCCTTCCTTCCAAAATAGATGACCCAACTTATACTAACTTTATAAAAATAGATGATCCAACTTTATACTAACTTTATAAAGTTAGTATGAAGTTGGGTCATTTATTTTAAAACAGAGGAAGTATATAGTAAAAAGGAATCTACACATGAGGCCCACGGGTCTGCAGGTTCTTCTACACCGCGTAGTCAGCTACACTGGCTCCCCTGCTCGCACCCGGCCCGCCGACGGGCACCCCGGCCAGCCGCCTCCCAGTGCGAACTCGCGGCCCCGCCCCTCTCCCCTACTGACGAGTCCGTGGGCCCATCTGGCTGCTCACCCCCGCGCCCTGGCCGACCGCCTTCGAGCTAGCGCCCAACCTCCCCTGCACCGCCCCCGCCCGCCTGGCCGCCTGAGCTCCTGCTCCTACGCCAGAATTGACCAAAATCGTTCGGAATTGGGGTTGGTCTCCGGAAATTGAAGGGGATTTGGGCAGAATTGAAATACCTTGGTGATATTTTTCTGGACTCCGGCAAGTTTGGTGCCGGTCCGGTGACAGTTGGGTTGAAATTTCCCTCCTGCCAACTATCTCGTGGCTTTCAGTTCACCCTAGAAATCACCTCCAAAAATGGATATCTTGGGCACTAGGGTTTTTTCGAGAGGGACTGGATAATTCTGTCCTATAGCGGCCGTTTTGCGGGATATACGATGGTCATTTTTTTTCTGCCCAAAACCGCAAAACAGTTGTTATTTACAGTTTTGGGCCTTTTACGGGATCTGCTAGAGATGCTCTTAGTTTGGAATATCCCGGCGTGAATTGCATTTAGTACTCCGGGAATGATGCTTCCTCCCTGAACGCATTGTCATGAGAAGTTAATTAAAGGGTAAGGAATCAAGCATATATAATATCTGCTTCACCAGAGTTCAACAAAGGCACATGCGCAAAAAAAGAGTTCAACAAAGACAAATAATGAAATGATTTCTCTCTGACCGACTCGCTAACTTGATCAAGAGAGAACCCTAAGGGCAACTCCAATGTGGATCATCAAATGGAGGGCATCAAATATCGATGGACTTGTACCTTGTTCGGTCTCCTTCCTTTGACATGGATAGCTAGATTAATGATAAATAAATCATGCATTTGAATAGTTGCAAACCTATGCAATCACAACTAGAAGCATTGGATGTTCAACAAGTATTTACACCATCGATCCTCAAAGCTCCTGGTCCAATTGTCCGTGCCAAAGGACCCAATTGTCAACCTCCTTTTCACCTGCCATTTTCGCAAAGTGCTTCAACATGGTAGCATATGGTAGTCTTGTGCAAACTTCGCCATATCTGGATCCAAGTTTGTCACCTTCACGAACAACATCTTGGACTCCTCAAAAGTGCCTTCATCATAAGCTTCTTCTCCTCGAGATTGAGCTTCTTGTTTTGCATGTCCATGACACGCCAAGAGGTTTTTTTAACATACTCCCTCTTACCTCCCATTTTGACATGAGAGGTAAGAGTATAAAATAGATCCGACTCGTTGATTGCATTAAGTAGTGGGTTATGATTAACTCTTACCTTCTTACCTCCCATGTAAAAAGAGGGGGTAAAAGGGAGCATGTTAAAATTGCTCACAAGACAAACCTCTCCATCTTCTTGTCCTCCTTGACCTCATGGCACTTGACATTTGTCTTCTCCTTCTTGACCATGATGTCATCAAACATCTAAGTCATCTTGGTCATCGTCCCTTCTCACTTCTCCTTCTCCACCTCCCACTTCCTCCTTGGTTCCTAGGCCTTTTAACCAGAGCAGCCGCTTCTTTTTTTGGATGATCATCTTCATCTTCATTGGCCATGGTAGTCTTGACGGAATTAGCAATACAGACAAGCCATTTGCTTTGCTCATTCAACTTCATATCCAACAATGCATAATTATGAAGTGCTTGTTCTCCGTCTTGTGGTTCAACATGCACTCACGAGGCTATCAAAGGAAGACAATGACATATGGTAAATAAATTACAAAAATGAGAAAAACAATCAAATTGCCACCACATAGAGCAACAAGCCACAAAAATTACTAGTCTTGAAGTGCCACCCCACTAAGCTGTCGGTTATCACTTATTTGAAGAAGTCGCAAAACTTGTTGACGGCCTATTGAATAATGTGCCATTGATCTCCTAGCGACTTCAGATTGCAATCATGTATCAGTTACGTATAGCATGGATTTTAGCATATTTTTCTCATGAAACCATACACACTTTAACAAAATGTCATGCCCTTTCGCCCTATGTCATGAATGGGTCCACACTAGTGGCAAACCACACCTCACAAACCAACTCAACCTCGTTGTTGGAGTATACAGTTCCCCTAATCTTCTTCTTTGGGTCGGTGCCCAGGGGCTAGTCACTGGTGCAGAGACCTGCTATACAAACGGTTTTTAACCCCTTTCCACGGCAGCGTTTGGAACCGTTGCCAAGTGAGTGTGGGTGTATCTATAATTTTTTCTTGTTGACGGCCTATTGAATAATGTGCCATTGATCACCTAGCGACTTCAGATTGCAATCATGTATCAGTTACGTATGGCATGGATTTTAGCATTTTTTCTCTCATGAAACCATACACACTTTAACAAAATGTCATGCCCTTTCGCCCTATGTCATGAATGGGTCCACACTAGTGGCAAACCACACCTCACAAACCAACTCAACCTCGTTGTTGGAGTATACCGCTCCCCTAATCTTCTTCTTTGGGTCGGTGCCCAGGGGCTAGTCATTGGTGCAGAGACCTGCTATACAAATGGTTTTTAACCCCTTTCCGCGGCGGCGTTTGGAATCGTTGCCAAGTGAGTGTTGGTGTATCTATAATTTTTGATTGTTTCATGCTATTATATTATCATTCTTGGATGTTTTACAATCATTTTATAGTCCTTTTATATCATTTTTTGGTACTAACCTATTGACATAGTGTCGAGTGGCAGTTGTTGTTTTCTACATGTTTTTACATTGCAGAAAATCAATACCAAACGGAGTCCAAACGCAGCGAAACTTTTTTTGGTTTTTTTAGGCCAAAAGACATCCAGTGGGCCAGGAACGCACCTGAGGGGAGCTCCGAGGGGAGCACAACCCACTAGGGCGCGCCTGGGGGCCCAGGCACGCCCCGGTGGGTTGTGCCCTCCTCGTGGCCTCCCGCACCGGCTCTTTGTTCTATAAATACCCCAAAATTCTAGAAACCCTAGGGGAGTCGACGAAAATCAATTCTAGCCACAGTAGAGTCCAGAAACACCAGATCCAATCTAGACACCATCTCGGAGGGGTTCATCATGTCCATTGGCGCCTCTTCGATGATGCGTGAGTAGTTCTTTGTAGACCTATGGGTCCGTAGTTAGTAGCTAGAAGGCTTCCTCTCTCTCTCTCTTGATTAAAATACAATCGTCTCTAGGAGATCTATATGATGTAAGTCTTTTTGCGGTGTGTTTGTTGGGATCTGATGAGCTTTGAGTTTACGATCATATCTATGTTTTTATCCTTGAAAGTTATTTAAGTCTTCTTTGATCTCTTATATGCATGATTGATTATAGCCTCGTATTTCTTCTCTGATATCTGGGTTTTGTTTGGCCAACTTGATCTATTTATCTTGCAATGGGAAGAGGTGCTTTGTGATGGGTTCGATCTTACGGTGCTTGATGCCAGTGACAGAAAGGGAAACGACACGTATGTATCATTGCTATTAAGGATAACAAGATGGGGTCTATTTCTACATATATATATCTTGTCTACATCATGCCATCATTCTTATTGCATTACTCCATTTTCCCATGAACTTAATACACTAGATGCATGCTAGATAGCAGTCGATGTGTGGAGTAATAGTAGTAGATGCAGGAAGGAGTCGGTCTACTAATCTTGGATGTGATGCCTATATAATGATCATTGCCTGGATATCGTCATGATTATTCGAAGTTCTATCAATTTCCCAACAGTAATTATTTTCTCACCATTTGCTATTTTCTCGAGAGAATCCACTAGTGAAACCTACGGCCCCCGAGTCTCTTTTCATCATATTTTCCTTTGCGATCTATTTTCCTTTGCTTTTATTTTCAGATCTATTAAACCAAAAATACAAAAATACATTGCTGCAATTAATTTATTTCGCGATCTATTTATCCTATCTACCACAATTATCTCACGTTATCTTGCCTACTTGAGGTGCCATACCCGAAAGGGATTGACAACCCCTTTAACACGTCGGGTTGCGAGTATTTGTTATTTTTGTGCAGGGGTTGTTTACATGGTGTTAGGAGGTTCTCCTACTTGTTAGATAACCTTGGTCTCATCACTGACGGAAATACCTACCGTCACTATACTGCATTATCCCTTCCTCTTTGGGGAAATACTGACTTAATTCTAGCAGACATCAATAGGCTGGGGCAAAATGAGCTTGTGAGCGATCTGGCGAGGCATCGAAACCCAATTGTTTCTGTTTGTATGTACATCCCACACGGTGAATCCCAGCAAAACATTTCCGTTTGTATGTATATCACACACAATTTTTTGTGTGGAAACATTTGTGCAAGGTGCCCTAACGCAAACAGTTCTCTGCCGGAAGCCGTGTGTGATTGTTAGTTGATCGAACACGCCTACTTTCTAGAAACCGTGTGGGTTGTTTGAGTTCATCGCCCGCGGTGCTGTCTGAGTAAACATCTGCAATAGAAAACCCCAATAAGCAGGGTAATTATTTAGCCTATTATTGATAATACATGTTCTAATCAAATTGGTATTTCTTATAAAACACACCAAATATTTCATATCCGTATAAGAGCAACTAGGATTTCATAATCGAACTACATCAGGTAGTTGTGGCACTCAGTTACGCCATTACACAATAGCAAAGTTTCACATGCAACATCCCAAACCTTTGGAAAGTAGCATCATACACGATAAATAGACAGATGAATCTCATCTGGGAAACTGCAGAAGCGGAAGGCAAATATTGAGCCTTCAATGATGTTGAATGTCGTTGCAACTTTAGGCCAGTGGCTATGGATAATTGCCCACCCAACGTTCGTCCTCTTCAGGAAGACTTCAATATTGTACCGTGGGTGTTGAATGAATACCTTCCTCACCTCTTGACCATGCAGGTGGTTTGAGAGGTAATCATCAGTGAACTACTTTGAAAAGTACTGAAAACAAAGATATGCATAAAATGTTGTTATAAATTTAGAAATGACGCAAGGGGTAAAAACAAGGTAAAAGAGTTAGTACCATCCTATAGTTGACTGATGTATTCTTCATTGTGAAAACAAAGATCTTGTTGTTATTCATTGCAAGTTTCTTTATCCTAACAATATTTCTGAGTTGTTGACTTGACTGATATTCATGGATATCTCATTTCCCTATATGCAAAATGGGTCAAACAGTGGGTCTAAGCCTCTGATAGCAGGACCTACATGTGCAAGACCAAATTGTAAGAAAACTAAATATTAGAATGATTCCTGCAACTGCACAATAATGTGCTATAGCGGAAGGAAGCGAAAGGACCATGCATGAGCAAACCTCGATGGTAAACCACTGTGTCTCCCATTGTTTCCCTGCAACACATATAAGGAAGATCTTGATCAGGTTAACTGAGAGTTTCCATACTATCAGTAGAATACGTATTGAGTATAGCCAAATTCGATTTATTTCACACACATACCCATATAAAATTGTACCTGCAACAAATGAAAATCAAATTGCAGAACTGAACCAAACGGTTAAATGGATAGTAGACCAAATGAACCAAAATAGTTAACTGAGCATGAGATTGTAAAATGAAAACATGTACTAGAAGATAAGACAGTTAACAAAACAAAGAATTATTGAGAACAGTACTACGAAATGTAGCAATTGTTGGACCAAACTGTTAACTGAACATTACAATTTAGAGGGCCAAACTATTAACTGAGCATTACATTTCAGAGGACCAAACTGTTAACTGGACATCAGATTGCATATTAACATTACAGAGGACAAATCACTAGAAGGCACAGGCGGTGGCCTTGAGAAAACAACATGAAATGTATTTTAAAGTAGATAACCGCGTGGCAGTGTCGACTGTGGCCTCGAAGACAAGGTGCTCCTCCAAGATCTGGCACTCGGCACGCACGGCAGCCATAGCGAACCCGTGCACGCGTGCGGCCGCGATTTGCTTCTCCGTTGCCAGATGCTACTGAGCTCCATGTTATACTGCGTGCAAAATGGCTGTGGGCGGCACTTAATTGGAAGAGGAGGATAGTGATTTAGGCGGAAAGTGTTGTGCCGTCGGTCGGGGCCTATGGGACGGGAAAGGAGGAGGATGGTGGGTGGGGTGTGGATTACCTGACCATATCGACGAGGCCGCGCAGCAAGAAGAAGGGTCGGCGGTGAGGAGGCCACGCAGCAAGAAGAAGGGTCGTCGGCAAGGAGGGGGCACAACAAGAAGAAGGGTTACCGGCGAGGAGGCGGCACTGCAAGATGAAGGGTAGCCGGCGAGGAGGCAGCGCTACAGGAGGAAGGGTCGTCGGCAAGGAGGCTAAGCTGCCAGTCAGTAGCAGTGAAGGTTTGATCTTGGAAAGCAAGGAGGAACAGTGGAAATGTGGCTTTTGGTGGGAGGGAGGGGGCGGGGAGATAGATATTTCCGCGGTGGCAAAATTTTTTCGCTCGGTGCCGTGAGAAACTGGCGTGCAAATGTGATTCAAGTGGGGTGGTGGACTGTAGACGACGAAGCTTCCTGCGTAAGACAGACAAGACGGTGTGCCAAGATATTTTATATCGCATCCCACACGATCCTTTCTAGTAAACTATTTGTGGTATACCTGATTTTTTTCATTATGTTTTGAAAGACAAAATGGTGTTACGGAGAGAAAGGATGGTGTTTTAATTGCTAGAACATTTATGGACAGTGAACATGCAACTACATGAGTGTCGTGTTTAAATTTGGAATTATTCCGGTTCGTTTGGCTTTTTTATGCATTAATTGAGTTTCTAGGCATTTAATGTGCATAATTCAAATTTGAACTACATGCACATGCTCCAGTGCACCAAAGTTTGTTGAAAAATCACATGTGTGTCTTTGGGTGAATTTATAGGTCCCATGCAAGAAATGGGAATGAAATTCAAACATTTGGGCGTCGTGGCTCAACCGAAAACATTGAGAAACTTGGTTTATAAATTCCTTGAAATTCAAAATTCACCTGAAAAGCATGAAACTTGGCATGGTGTCATTTCATGTCACCAACCTGCTATGGTAAAAAAATTGGCCGCATTTGGACACGTTTTTGGTATAAGCTTCTTGCAAACCAGAGCTTCTCTCGAGAAGACTCGTGGTTCCCGAGGGGGGACGTGTCACCTTTGTGTGCGGAATGATATACGATGCCTCCCCCCTTGATTTTTTACAGAGGCAACACAGAACTATATGAGTGTCGTGTTAAAATTTGGAATTATTCCGGGTTCGTTTGGACTTTCTTATACATTAATTGAATTTCTGGTCATTTAATGTGCATAATTCAAATTTTAACTACAAGCACATGCTCTAGTGCACCAAACTTGGTTGAAAAAACACATGTGTGTCCTTGGGTGAATATCTAGGTCCCATGCAAGAAATTTGAATGAAATTTAAACATTTGGGGGTCCTGGCTCGACTGGAAAGATTGAGAAACTTGGTTTTTTTTAATCCATGTAAATCCAAAACACGCCTCAAAATCATGAAACTTGGCATGGTGTCATGACATGACACCAACATGCTGCGGTAATTTCTTTGGCTGAATTGGGACAAGCTTTGGTATAAGCTTCTTGCAAACCGAAGCTTCTCTCAAGAAAGCTAATGGTTCCGAGAGGGAATGTGCCACCTCCGTGTGCGAAACGACATACGTACACTGCCTTCTCCCGCCTTATTTTTTCTACACAGGCATATTAGATCAAATATAAGTATCGTGCTAAATCTTGGAATTATTCTGGGTTCATTTGGCTTTTTTATACATTAATTGAATTTTTTGGCACTTAATGTGCATAATTTAAATTTGAATTACAATCACATGCTCCACTGCACAAAAGTTGATTGAAAAATCACATGTGTGTCCTTGGATGAATTTCTAGGTCTCATGCAAGAAATGAGAATGAAATTCAAACAACTGGGCGTCATGGCTCGGCCGGAAAGATTGAGAAACTTGGTTTTTTAATTCCTGTAAATCCAAAACACGCCTGAAAATCATGAAACTTAGCATGGTGTCATGAGATGGCACCAACATGACGTGGTAATTTTTTTGGTCGAATTGGGACAAGCTTTGGCATAAGCTTCTTGCAAACCGGAGCTTCTCTCAAGAAGGCTCGTGGTTTTCCGAGAGGGAACGTGTCACCTTCGTGTGTGAAACGACATACACTGCCTTTTGCCGCCTTAGTTTTTTTACATAGGCAAATTAGACGAAATAGAAGTATCGTGCTAAATTTTGGAATTATTCCGGGTTCGTTTGGACTTTTGTATACATTAATTGAATTTCTTGGCATTTAATGTACATAATTCAAATTTGAGTTACAAGCACATGCTCCAGCGCACCAAAGTTGGTTGAAAACTCACATGTGTGTCCTTGGGTGAAGTTTTAGGTCCCATGCAAGAAATGGGAATGGAATTAAAACATCTGGGCGCACTACAAGAAATATGCTATCTTGTGACCTCCACTATTGGTCACTGAAAGGTCATAGTTTTCCATTTGCGACCTTTTTGTGACCAAACACAGAAGGTCAAAAGATGAGGGTCGTAAACTGACTATAGCGACCTTCTCTGTGAGAAGGTCGTGGACGTTTATGACCAAAATATTCCTACTGTGGCGTTTTGGTCACTAGCAGCCTCCCCAGTCCACGTAGGCATCCAGCGTGGCAAGCTGATGTGGCACAAGATTTAGCCCGGTTCAATTCGATTTTCTACATGGGCCTAGCCCAACAATTCGGCCTATTTGTGTTTTTTTCTCATATTAATTTTGGCTAGGTAGATGGGCCAAGCCCAATAATTAAGCCTTCTCATTTTGGGGCCGTGGCCTTTTCTGCTAGAAAATTTTAGTTTTTTGTAATATAAAAAAGGTCCACTAGTCAAATGGGTCCCAGATGTCAGGTTCAGGTACGTGGGTCCCAGCTAGCAAGTTCATATTCTTCATAATTCAATTTAACAGTAAATAAATAACCAGTATTTAAATTGGCACAAACAAAACACACACATAATACTCCAAATATTATCAGCCAGATTCAGTACAGAGCTCCTATTGTACAAATAACATATAGTTTACAATCTCTACACATAATAAGCTCTAACATATACAAGCTCTACAAGCTCTACACGTGATACATTTACAAGCTCTATACATATACAAGCTCTACAAGCGGCCCTGGTGTTAACCCTGGTGCTCTTCAATCTTCTTCAACATGGAGCTCCTTCGGTAGCGAGCACAAACTGGGCACCTGCATCATCACAGGAAGGCAATTTTAGATCATAAAAACAAATGTTCCAAGCACAGTTTAGAGAAAAGAACCAAGTAAATTTTCCCTCAATCATACAAACAAAGTTTAGAGAAAAGAAAAATCACTTATTATGCAGGACACATACGTACACATCTCAGGAAAAGCTCAGAAAGGGAGAGAGAGCAGCAGCAGCAGCAGGGGGTTCAAACTTCAGAGAAGATCAGCAGCGAGGCTAGGAGAAGAAGAAGAAAGCATGGGAATGGAGAGAGGAGTAGCAGCAAGCAGCAATAAAGAGGTTCCGAGAGGAAGTGCAGCAGCAAGTTTAGTGGATTCAGAAATGGAATGTCATCATAAAAAAACAAAGGATTTTCCATGGTGGTGGTGATGCTGAGAAGGAGCAGAGCTGCAAAACAAAGGGCATTTGATTAGGCGAAGGACAACCTGAAGAAGGGATGACCTATGCTCTCCTACAACTTTGACATCCGTGTTCATATGCTGAAGGAGCTTGACGAGGACACCGGGCACCAACAACGCCTTTGATGCAAATCCTTAAGCGCATTACTCTGCAATGTTCAAAGAGATTCAACAGTTAGATAAATCACATGAGTTTCTAAAGAATCAGAACCAAGCTAAGTTAGTTATCAGTTCACTGCTAGCCAACCTGGCCGGCTAGCCCTGTTCAAAAGTGAAATCCATGAACCCGGTTACAGTAATGGCTGCAACTTTTCGTGAATGTATTTATAGGGAAACATGGGTCACAAGGAACTTAAAGCAGGAACCTCACAATAGCAAGACCGGCTGCATTTCCTAATATAACCGTTGAAAAACAATAACAAGTGGATCAGATATTGTTCCTTCCTGTTGGAAACCATCAGCTGTTTTGCTCTAGAGTGTTATGTCAGAACTATCAACAAGATGACGACTCGACACTACTAGAAAATCCTCTACTAATGGCGCACCTATTATGGCCATTAATGGCGCATCTGTGGTGCGCCACTAACAGCACGCCATTAGTAATTTTTACTAATGGCGCACCAGTGGTGCGCCATTAGTATCTGGTATACTAATGGCGCACCACTGGTGCGCCATTAGTATAGGCCACGGTGCGCCATTAGTATGCCTCCCAGGGCCAGGTGCTTTGGATACTAATGGCGCACCACAACTGGATGCGCCATTAGTAACCGCGGCATACTAATGGCGCACTTTCCTGTGATGCGCCATTAGTGATGCGTCATTTAGAATCTAGATCTGGATCGTGATTTTTTGCCCATTTTTTTGCTCGTTTTTTTTGCTTGTTTTTTGGCACGACAATATTCTCAAATTTTGTTCCTGTTGTTTTTGGATCTTGTTGCCATGGTCTTTTGCCGGAGAGGAGTTCGCCGGAGAGGAGGAGGAGGAGCTCACCGGAGAGGAGGGAGGAGGAGCTCACCGGAGAGGAGGGAGGAGGAGCTCACCGGAGAGGAGGGAGGAGGAGCTCACCGGTGAGGAGGGAGGAGGAGCTCACCGGAGAGGAGGGAGGAGGAGCTCACCGGAGAGGAGGGAGGAGGAGCTCACCGGAGAGGAGGGAGGAGGAGCTCACCGGAGAGGAGGGAGGAGGAGCTCACCGGAGAGGAGGGAGGAGGAGCTCACCGGAGAGGAGGAGGAGCTCACCATGAGGGGAGGGGAGGGGAGGGGAGGGGAGGGGAGAAGGGAGGAGGGAGGAGGGAGGAGGTAGGAGGAGGTCGCCGCAGAGGAGGAGAGAAGGGAAGATGAAATGAAGAGAGGAGGAGAGGACCAGCCATATATACGGCATACTAATGGCGCACCGCGGGCAGGTGCGCCATTAGTAAAAAAATTTATTTTTTTGATTTATTTTGAATTTTGAAGGCGGGAAGATACTAATGGCGCACCATGGTCAGGTGCGCCATTAGTAATTTTTTTTATTTTTTTGATTTATTTTGAATTTTGAAGGCGGGAAGATACTAATGGCGCACCATGGTCAGGTGCGCCATTAGTAATTTTTTTTTTATTTTTTTGACTTATTCTGAATTTTGAAGGAGGGAAGATACTAATGGCGCACCATGGGCAGGTGCGCCATTAGTAAGTTTGATTTTTTTTGATTTTTTTTGCCTCTCTAGATCTTAAAAGCCCCGTATCTTTTTTTCTGTTAGGTTTTTGAGGATTTTGAAAATGTTTAACGGGGTTCCCCTCGTTAAATTTGGATGTAACTTTTCGAGTAGATGATTTTTCATATAAAAAACTTTTTCATCCGAGTTAGTATGCAAAAGTTATGCCCATTTTTACAAATTCTCGCGAGATTTTGCAAATGAAGTCAAAAATCATATTTGCAAATTTTCCCAACAACTAGGCCACATATCACATGGGAAACTTATTTTCTTTTATTTTTTTGACATTTTTATCATTTTGTTTTATTTTTTTTAAAACTGAAAAGGCGATCCACCAGGGGGGGGGTGCATTCGGTGGAAGTGGTGGCCAAGGTTACTAATGGCGCACCGTGGCATGGTGCGCCATTACTAGTTTAACTAGTAATGGCGCACCACACACACGGTGCGCCATTAGTATGTTTGGACAGGCGCACTAGTTCAAAAAAAAATTTGGTACTAATGGCGCACCGTAGGCAGGGTGCGCCATTAGTAGTTTCAACACTAATGGCGCATCAGAAGGTGGTGCGCCATTAGTATATACTAATGGCGCACCACATGTCTGGTGCGCCATTAGTGCCATTTCCATCTATAGCCTTTTTCCTAGTAGTGCGAGGAAAACAACATGATGATATTCTAGCGCACAAGTATATATACAAGTATATATATACAAGGATTCTAACACCACAGCATTGACAGTAGGAAGCTAACTAGCATCTGATAATTTCTCGACAGATGATAATCTCATCTAGCATCTGAATCTAAACTCAAGCAGCATGCGTCAATTGTAGGAAGGGGCAAGCAATTAAAAGCTACAGATAGAACACAAGTTCTATGTACCTAAATAACAAAAGTAAGAAAGAAATTGATGAAATGTACAATTTACTATTGTTACAGAGCACATTAAAAATCCATGCTTAGTTATAAACCAATTATTGCAACTGATGATGCTGCACCATTCATAGGCAATCAGAGATGAAGGAAACAAAGCAAAGAAATGATCATCACCTTAAGCTCCTCAAGGGTAAAGCCTCTGCCAGCCCTCGCCTTAATGTCGTACTTGCGGGTCTGGCATTGCACGATGGGGCGAAGAGGTCCAGAGGTAGGGCAGGGGAAGATCTTCACAGCCTTCTTCTGGGGAGCTGTATACAAAAAAGAACAGAATGTAAGATGGCAGTGAGTTAAGCAAGCACCACAATAACAAAAACATGTTGTCAGTGGATTGGATGGTAACACAAACATCTACTCTGTCCTGCTGTAACAAACATGTACTTAACTCCTTACATACACCAGTGCAAGTGTTGTTCACATGTTACTACTTGATTTGACTTTATACATATAAATAGACATGACAATAAACTTGCATAAAGAGACATCTAGTCTAGCATCAGACTAACTTACTGGTATAAAGAGACATGGATATTCATGACAATACAATGGCTCAATGGCTCAATGCCTGAAGCTTTTTCCCTTATGATAGGAGATTTTACAAAAAAGAATACAAGGTGCCTCTGAACAGGAGCAGAGCAGGTCTAGAGCACTTATGTCAATGCCTCCCATACAATTTATTTAACTCATAGGTTTACATTAATTGAAATATTCTGGGACAGTTCAACAAACAAAAATGTGAAGCAAATAGCATTTTTCAGTTCAGCAACATGTTGTACATACAGTATGAGCAGCACAGGACGGTAAAAACAGTGAGCAACCTGCAACTCTATTTTGATGATGTGGGTGCATCCACATAATAGAATTTATTTATCTGTGTGCATCGATCAGTAGTCAATTCGTATCCATTGATGACCACAATGTTGCTGCAGTAGGAAACATTCAGTTAATGTTGCTGCAGTGTCCCATAACAAGATTCTTATGTATGGACTGATTTTTTGTGCATATGTTACTAGAATCAAACTATATCCAATAATATATGGCGACATGTCACAGCAGGAAATTTGAGCAGGGGTTGGAGAAGAAGGGCGGGCAGTCAGTACCTTGTAAGAAGAGATGCTACTGGGCAGAGGCCTAGTCATGGATTACCCGTGGAGGTTCATGGAAGAAACATGAAGGGGATGTGAGAACACTCGTGGGATTGCATTAGATTGAAACGAGACAAATGGTATAGTGGAGCGGAGTGGATGCTTACGGGAACTCGATCTCGAGGCGGGTCCTGCCATCGTCGATGGCGGCGGTGAGGGAGTGGGCGGCGTCGCAGACGAGCACCTCGTAGGAGCGCGGCTTGTAGACGGACACCCCGGCCCTGAGCTCCCCCACCTCCGCCTCCTTGGCCGCCTCCGCGCGCACCGACCGGAGCCGGCGGCGGCACCGGAAGCGCGCTGGCGCCCTGGCAAGGCGGGCGGGCGGGGAAGGCGGGTGGGGAGCGCGGGGCCGTCCTGGTCGAGCTCCGGGTCGACCATGGGGGAGAGGAAGCCGAGGAGGAGGTTGAGGAGGTAGATGCCGAGGCCGTAGGAGACGACGTAGAAGCCCTGCACGTAGTAGACCCGCGGCGCGTAGACGGCGGGGGCCAGCAGCGTGCCCGCCCACCGCCCCGCCGTGTGCGGCTCCGGCGGCGGCGGCGCGAGCGCTTGCACCGTCATGGTCACCGCGAGCTCACACGAGGACGGCGCCGCCTTGGATTGGGCGCTGTGCCCTGCGTCTGCACCTGCACGAGTGAGAGGGAGGAAGGGTGGGGTGGGGGATTGGTTGCGGATCAAGGAGAGGTCGACGGCGGGGTGGTGCGGCTGCCGTGGGCGAGGACGACGACGGGGTGGGGGTGGCCGCCGTGGGCGAGATCGACGGCGGGCTGGGGGCGGCGGTTGTGGACAAGCACGATGGATCTGGCCGGGGCTGGTGATGGGATCGGGGGAGGATGGGATCTACACGAGGCCGTGAGGAGGGAAGGAGGAGAGGGCGATGGAGGGAGGGCGCCGCCACCGGGGACGGGAAGCTAGGGTTAGAGAGGGGTGGCGGCGTCGATCTGGATCGGATCGAGATCTGAGGGAGGGAGAGGACGGCGGCTGTGGGTGCGAGAGGACGAGTGTGCGGGTAGTGCTAGGGCTAGTTAGGTGAGACGGTGGGGGGGGGTCAAGTCTGCCGTTAGATCCGGGACGATCGGACGGTTCAGATCGCCTACGGTAGGGTGATCCGGGGGAAACGTCCTGATTGCTTGGAGACTATGACTGTAATTTAAAATATAGTCTCTAAGTGCTAAAAACAAAGGGGTTTATGAAGCAACTACCAATAATATTTTGTAAATTGGAACCACTAAAATTTTCACTCAAGTTATACCACATTTTATGGATGATGATAACCAACTTGTATGCATTTCCAATTGTTCTAGCCTTTTTTGGCCATTTAAGTTTTGTAAGATTCCACCCGCAGCTACGAACGGTTATGCCCATGGTTTTAATCACGTTTTGAAATTGGAAAAAAGAATTAAAAAATCAAAAAATGGAAAGCTTTTGCATTGTGTGATCTAGTGTCTAGGAAAAAACAAGCTTCTAATACGATAAATACCTTTAAAAAGTCTGCTCAAATGGCGTAGTCTGCTCAAAAGGAGGTTTTTTTGTGAAGGACCTCCGAAATATTTGTTGCAAAATTGGGCCAAATCATTTTTCTAAAATACTAGTCCATATTTAATGCACAATTGACCCAATGGTTGGGTGTAAAAAGTTTTGATCCACCTCCGGTGAAAAAGACAAATTCCCGCCGATTCAGTTGGAAGCGGGTCAAATTTGAACTGCAGCTACCTCATAGTTTGCTCTATATTTTATTCAAAAATCATTTCTAGGAACATAAGTATCTATTTAATCATAGAAACATCAAAAGTTTTCCAATATTCAACCACTAGCTAGGAACGGTCAAGCCCGCCGTTTTGACCGCATTTTGAAACGGGCATAAAAATTCAAAAAAAAATAAAAAATTTGAAAACCTTCGCATTGTGTCATTATATGTGACCAAGTTTTTAGGAAAAATAATAAACTTGTAATACGGTAATTATTTTAAAAAAGTGTTCTCAGAAATGAGCTATCAAGCGTGAAGATTCATGGCTTTTAAGCCAAATGATAAATCTTATGGCCAGATTCATGGCATAGTTTGTTCAAATGATCTCATATTGTGCACAAGGGTGCATCTTGGAATTACAAACAATGTTGCCTAAGGAAGTTTTCATTTTCTTTGCACGGAAAATTCATTTTTCATTTTCCGAGTGCCCAAAAGGAGGTTTTTTTTGTGAAGGAACTACCAAATAATTGTTGCAAAATTGGACCAAATCATTTTTCTAAAATACTAGGCCATGTATAATGCACAATTGACAAAATGGTTGGGTGAAAAAAGTTTTGATCTACCTCTGGTGAAAAAGACAAATTGTCGTCGATTCAGGTGGAAACGAGTCAAATTTGAACTGTAGCTGCCTCATACTTTGCTCTTTATTTTTTCCAAAAATCATTTCTAGGTACATAAGTATCTATTTAATCATAGAAACACCAAAAAAATTCCAAGATTCAACCACTAGCTAGGAACGGTCAAGCCCGCCGTTTTGACCGCATTTTGAAACGGGCATAAAAAATTCAAAAAAATAAAAAATTGGAAAACCTTCGCATTGTGTCATTATATGTGACCAAGTTTCCAGGGAAAATAATAAACTTGTAATACGGTAATTATTTTAAAAAAGTGTTCTCAGAAATGTGCTATCATGCGTGAAGATTCATGGCTTTCAAGCCAAAATGATCAATCTTATGGCCACATTCATGGCATAGTTTGTTCAAATGATCTCATATTGTGCACAAGGGTGCATCTTGGAATTGCAAACAATGTTGCCTAAGGGAGTTTTCATTTTCTTTGCACGGAAAATTCATTTTCCATTTTCCGAGTGCCCAAAGGAGGTTTTTTTGTGAAGGACCTACCAAATATTGTTGCAAAATTGACCAAATCATTTTTATAAAATACTAGGCCATATATAATGCACAATTGACCAAATGGTTGGGTGAAAAAGTTTTGATCCACTTCTGGTGAAAAAGACAAATTGTCCGCTGATTCAGTTGGAAGCGGGTCAAATTTGAACTGCAGCTGCCTCATAGCTTGCTCTTTATTTTTTCCAAAAATCATTTCTAGGTACATAAGTATCTATTTAATCAGAGAAACACCAAAAAAATCCAAGATTCAACAACTAGCTAGGAACAGTCAAGCCCGCCGTTTTGACCGCATTTTGAAACGGGCATAAAAAATTCAAAAAAAAATCAAAAAAATTGGAAAAACCTTCGCATTGTGTCATTATATGTGACCAAGTTTCAGGAAAAATAATAAACTTGTAATACAGTAATTATTTTAAAAAAGTGTTCTCAGAAATGAGCTATCAAGCGTGAAGATTCATGGCCTTTAAGCCAAATGATCAATCTTATGGCCACATTCATGGCATAGTTTGTTCAAATGATCTCATATTGTGCACAAGGGTGCATCTTGGAATTCCAAACAATGTTGCCTAAGGAAGTTTTCATTTTCTTTGCACGGAAAATTCATTTTTCCATTTTCCGAGTGCCCAAAAGGAGGTTTTTTTGTGAAGGAACTACCAAATATTGTTGCAAAATTGGACCAAATCATTTTTATAAAATACTAGGCCATATATAATGCACAATTGACAAAATGGTTGGGTGAAAAAGTTTTGATCCACCTCTGGTGAAAAGACAAATTTCCGTCGATTCAGTTGGAAAGCGGGTCAAATTTGAACTGTAGCTGCCTCATAGTTTGCTCTTTATTTTTTCCAAAAATCATTTATAGGTACATAAGTATCTATTTATCAGAGAAACACCAAAAAAATTCCAAGATTCAACCACTAGCTAGGAACGGTCAAGCCCGCCGTTTTGACCGCATTTTGAAACGGGCATAAAAAATTCAAAAAAAATGAAAAAATTGGAAAACCTTCGCATTGTGTCATTATATGTGACCAAGTTTCCAGGGAAAAATAATAAACTTGTAATACGATAATTATTTAAAAAAAGTGTTCTCAGAAATGAGCTATCATGTGTGAAGGTCAATGGCTTTCAAGCCAAATGATCAATCTTATGGCCACATTCATGGCATAGTTTGTTCAAATGATATCATATTGTGCACAAGGGTGCATCTTGGAATTACAAACAATGTTGCCTAAGGAAGTTTTCATTTTCTTTGCACGAAAAATTCATTTTTCATTTTCCGAGTGCCCAAAAGGAGGTTGTTTTGTGAAGGAACTACCAAATAATTGTTGCAAAATTGGACCAAATCATTTTTATAAAATACTAGGCCATATATAATGCACAATTGACAAAATGGTTGGGTGAAAAAAGTTTTGATCTACCTCTGGTGAAAAAGACAAATTGTCGTTGATTGAGTTGGAAACGGGTCAAATTTGAACCGTAGCTGCCTCATACTTTGCTCTTTATTTTTTCCAAAAATCATTTCTAGGTACATAAGTATCTATTTAATCATAGAAACACCAAAAAAATTCCAAGATTCAACCACTAGCTAGGAACGGTCAAGCCCGCCGTTTTGACCGCATTTTGAAACAGGCATGAAAAATTCAAAAATACAAAAAATAAAAAATCGGAAAAAACCTTCGCATTATGTCATTATATGTGACCAAGTTTCTAGGAAAAATAATAAACTTGTAATACGGTAATTATTTTAAAAAAGTGTTCTCAGAAATGAGCTATCAAGCTTGAAGATTCATGGCTTTCAAGCCAAATGATCAATCTTATGGCCACATTCATGGCATAGTTTGTTCAAATGATCTCATATTGTGCACAAGGGTGCATCTCGGAATTCGAAACAATGTTATCTAAGGAAGTTTTCATTTTCTTTGCACGGAAAATTCATTTTTCATTTTCCGAATGCCCAAAAGGAGGTTTTTTTGTGAAGGAACTACCAAATAATTGTTGCAAAATTGGACCAAATCATTTTTATAAAATACTAGGCCATATATAATGCACAATTGACAAAATGGATGGGTGAAAAAAGTTTTGATCTACCTCTGGTGCAAAAGACAAATTGTCGTCGATTCAGGTGGAAACGGGTCAAATTTGAACCGTAGCTGCCTCATACTTTGCTCTTTATTTTTTCCAAAAATCATTTATAGGTACATAAGTATCTATTTAATCATAGAAACACCAAAAAAATTCCAAGATTCAACCACTAGCTAGGAACGGTCAAGCCCGCCGTTTTGACCGCATTTTGAAACGGGCATAAAAAATTCAAAACAAAATCAAAAAATTCGAAAACCTTCGCATTGTGTCATTATATGTGACCAAGTTTCCAGGAAAAATAATAAAATTGTAATACGGTAATTATTTTAAAAAACTGTTCTCAGAAATGAGCTATCATGCGTGAAGATTCATGGCTTTCAAGCCAAATGATCAATCTTATGGCCACATTCATGGCATAGTTTGTTCAAATGATCTCATATTGTGCATGAGGGTGCATCTTGGAATTCCAAACAATGTTGCCTAAGGAAGTTTTCATTTTCTTTGAACAGAAAATTTATTTTTCATTTTCTGAGTGCCCAAAAGGAGGTTTTTTTATGAAGGAACTACCAAATAATTGTTGCAAAATTGGACCTAATCAATTTTATAAAATACCAGGCCATATATAATGCACAATCGACAAAATGGTTGGGTGTCAGAAGTTTTGATCCAACTTTGGTGAAAAAGACAAATTCCCGCTGATTCAGTTGGAAGCGGGTCAAATTTGAACTGCAGGTGCCTCATAGTTTGCTATTTATTTTTTCAAAAAATCATTTCTAGGTAAATAAGTATCTATTTAATCAGAAATACATGGTTTGATGGCGAGACATCGAGGTTTGGAGGTGGGTGAGGGCCCCAACTCTAGAGCGCATAAGCTCGCATGCCCGCCGCGTGGTCACCGCATGACTGTGGTGTTGCCATGCGTTCTGCGAGGCCTAGGCATGTATAGTGGGTTGTTCACTCCCCAGGTAAATGCTAGGAAGAAAATTACAACATAAGATTCTCACGAGGAGACCGATCGATGCTCAAACATGAATAAGCTGCCAAGTGTTCGATTTGTGGTACGGGAAATGCACATGGCTAATGGGCATGAGTTTTGGCTGAGGATGATCAGTTACTAAGAAGACCGTCTTCACAAATTTTTAGGGAAATCAAGAATATATAAATAACACTTCCTTCACAAAGTGCTGCTCTGAACAGAATAGGAAAATGAATATTGTTGAGTTATTTTTGAACTAGGCAAGGAAGGTTTTTGACATATTTGATGAAGATATGATCCGAACAATTTATGAGTTTTTTTGGGAATTTTTGGAATGACAGAAATATAGGTTGCTTCACAACCCAGGGCAAAAACTGCCACGTGGACATGACACATAGGCAAAACTGATGAGGTGGCGCCTAGTCATCACAACCAACCACAATCTACAAGGCTATGACCATCTATTTTGGTCGTTAACAACTAGAAATAAGGCAGCGGACCAGCCCTGTTTGCTTTGTGACCATTTGGTGTAAGGAAATTACGACCTTTCTGACCAAAATGGTCGCAATGGTTTAGGGTTTGGAGCCCCCCGAACAGCTTTTGACCAATTGGTCTCAAATGGTCATAGATCTATGACCAATTCTTCCAGGGTCACTGACAGAAGGTCACTAGTTGACATATTTCTTGTAGTGGCGTCGCACCTCGGTTGAAAATATTGAGAAACTTGGTTTTCTTAATTCCTGTAAATCCAACACACGCCTGAAAATCATGAAACTTGGCATGGTGTCATGACATGGCACCAACATGCTGTGGTAAATATTTTGGCCGAATAGGGACAAGCTTTGGTATAAGCTTCTTGCAAACGGGAGTTTCTCTCAAGAAGGCTCATGGTTCCGAGAAGGAATGTGCCACCTCCATGTGCGTAACAACATACACGGCCTTCTCCCGCCTTGATTTTTTCACACAAGCAGCTTAGACCAAATACGAGTTTCGTGCTAAATTTTGGATTTATCCCGAGTTCGTTTGGCCTTTTTATACATTAATTCATTTTCCACGCATTTAATGCACAGAATTCAAATTCAAAGTGCAAGCGCATGCTCCAGTGCGCAATAGTTAGTTGCAAAATCATTTATGTGTACTTGGGCGAACTTCTAGGTCCCATGGAAGAAGCGGGAATGGAATTCAAACATCTGGGCGTCTTGGCTCGGACAAAAAATCGAGAAACTTGGTTCTAAAATTCCCGTAAATCAAAAACTTGCTTGAAAATCATGAAACTTGGCATGGTGTCATGACATGGCACCAACATGTTGTGGTAATTTTTCTGTCCGGTTTGCGAAGACGCACACATTAACAATCAACAAAGTCATTTTGGAACAAGTGTTTTCACGTTACAAATCAGAAACACAAGTATTATTGAAACCGTTGGCGTTCTACTTACCAATTACGTGCCGCCACGCATCCCCTTTTTTTATTGGCTAGGAGGTGTCGTGCAGGGTAGCTATTTGAGTATGGGAGGCGTGCGATCAGACCCCTACTCGTACTGATCGGGAGGAAAGCCCTTTGACCTCTATCCTCCATACACCTCCCTCCCAACATCTCATTAATGGCGCATGAGCCCCTGTTTCACGGCGTGGCTATGTCTCACTGGACCGAGATTTAAGAGAGAAAAATGAAAATCTAAAAAGAAAGTTTTGCACAGATCTTGATGTAAGATCGGATGAACCTATATAGCATCAACTGCGACTTATAGCAAGCACAATGAATATAAGGACGATGATAATGGATAATAACTGTC
Source organism: Triticum aestivum (assembly GCF_018294505.1). NCBI lineage: Eukaryota > Viridiplantae > Streptophyta > Magnoliopsida > Poales > Poaceae > Triticum > Triticum aestivum. Next base: position 120,179,521 of record NC_057795.1, on the reverse strand, counting down.
TTGCATATTTACGAACATAATTAAGAAAAGCCACATGTGGCAACGCCCGAAATACACAAGGGTAAAAGAAGAAGGAAGACAACGATCTGGCTCGTTGATCTCTACTTTCTTGATGTGTTGCTGCAGGCCGCGGGAACTAGTCTCCACGGCAAGCGGCGATGAGCTCTTTCCTGTCCTCAAGATGCGCTACTTGAGAGCATCCACGGATTCCTCCACCAGCCTTTTCTGCTTGATGCGCAGCACGGCATTCTCGTCCATAAGTTTCTCGACGATGATGTCGGTCCTCTTCAACAAGGCAGTGGTCTCCTGCTGCTGCTCCGTACTTCTGATGATGTTCGCCCTCAGCAGGTCACGCTCGGCCCGAAGCTTCGCATTGCTCTCCCTTAGTTGTCGGATGATGCCGGTAGCCTGTTCAAATGAGGCTTTCATGTCGTCCTGCAACCTCACCCAGCCGGAGATCTGATCCATCTAGCTATGGACAATCGCATGCATGCGCCTGTAAGAGTCCTCGCCTGCCCGCGAGACATTTTCCCAGGTTGCGGCGGCACGGGAGGACATCTCTGCTGCATTCATGAAGTGGCGGGACATCTCTGCTGCTTCCGCGGCGCGGCCGGTCCAGTCTGTTGCATCGACGATGCGGCGGGACCTCCCTGCTGCTTCGACGACGTGGCAGGACCTCTGTGCTGCTACAGCCATGTGACAGGACATATCGGTTGCTTTCGCAGTGAAGCGGGACATCTCTCATGCTTCCGCTTCCATGATCGCCTCTCCCTGGTGGCAATCTCTCGACCTAGAACTCACGCTGGCCATGGCAGACGCAAGTGAACGATGATGAATGAATTGTTTGTTTTTGTGGATGAGGAGTTGAAAAGGAATGTGAAGTCATCTTAGAGTAGTAGTATTTATAACCGAGTACTAATACGCTCCTAAGTGGGAAACCGTTTAGGTTTTGATCATTATGAACAGGTTTGCAATTTGGAATATGACGGGACACGGGCTCAAAATTTATTGACGGTTCTATAATTTCTAAGTGCGGCACTATTCCCGAATTACGTAACGTGAACATACTTTCTCGGCCGCGTACGTGGCGTTTGCACCATAGGGTGCACCGCAATAGGCAATGTCAACACACGTCTTGTTACAACAACCATGCGCGCTCATTATTACCATCACACACACTTATTTTAATTAGAATGTGTGCCCATCTAGCGCACACACGTTGATTTGTCTAATTGTTTTTATTTGTTGTGGCTAATCGCAAACAGTTCATCCATGTGAAGTGTATGCCATCAATCACAGACACTTTAATCTTGCTGACCGTTTCTGTTTTGTTGCCTAATCACAAACAGTTAATCCTTCTGAAGCATCTGCCCTCAATCGCACACACCTTTATCTAGCTGCCCGTTTATGTTGTTTCGCCTCATCACAAACAGTTAATCCGAGTGGATTGTATGTCGTATATCGCACATGCCCTCATCTGGCTTCCCATTTTGTTCTTCTTCCGCATCGCAAACAGTTCATTGAACTGAACCGTATGCCCTTCATCGCACAAGCAACTAAAATCAGAACCGTGTTTGATCCATTCGTCATCGCAAATGTTTTGCACTTTTTTGACGGTTTTTTTACATGACCGTTTGCGATTAATGCATCGCACACAGTTTCGTCAAGGGTCTCAAATCGTAGTGTCGCGTTAGCAGCATCCTGCAGTAGTGAGTGGTTGTCCCATTCAAAGTAGAGTTGCTTGGTGTACATCTATTATGTGTACGACAGCGGCTACTGTTTTGTTTAGGGGTGATCCACTTGTCTGTCTTCGTAGCCGCCTCTGTCATGGATAATGTTCATCATCTCCTCATCATTTGTTGTCCTTGCACTTTGTTGAGTCATTCTGGCCAACAGTGAGCGGACACCAACAGACGAGAGACCCATAACTGGATTCTGCAACTAGACAAGTGTTGGTGATTTCCCCGTGAATTAGTTGTTTTTTAGGTCGATAGAGAATGACACTCAACGACCAGAGGTAAAAGAGGTCGCAGACTATAGCAGTGATTTATGCTTGTCGGGTGTACTGAAGTGTTTGGAAGCTTCAACTAGGCGGGTCATAGCTGCGATTGACCAGGCGACACTGGCTTCTCCACCACCTTCTTTGGCTTTCGAGGATGAGTTATAGCCTAAGCGTCTGCCACCATTTGTCTGCAGCCTTCTTCGCCTTGATGCGCCAGCCTTGGCATAGCATAGACGAGACCTCCATTGGGTTTGGTGTTGGGAAACGTAGCATGCAATTTCAGAAAAAATCCTACGCTCATGCAAGATCTATCTAGGATATGCATAGCAAATAGAGGGGGAGAGTGTTTCTACATACTCTCGTAGACCGTAAGAAAAAGTGTTTGACAACGCGGTTGATGTAGTCGAACTTTTTCTAGCTCCAACTGATCAAGTACCGAATGTACGGCACCTCTGAGTTTTGCACATGTTCAGCTTGATGACGTCCCTCGCCCTCTTGATCTAGCAAGATGTCGAGGAAGTAGATGATTTCCGTTAGCACGACAGCGTGGTGATGGTGATGGTGAAGTGAACTGCGTAGGGCTTCACCTAAGCACCGCAAGAATATGATCGGGGGTGTAAACTGTGGAGGGGGCGCCACACATGGCTAACAATTGATGTTTTATGTGATAGGGCGCCCCCCCTCACATATATATAGGTTGGAGGGAGAGAGGAGGCAGCCATGCATGGGGCGCCCCAAGTAGGATCCAAATCCTACTTGGGGTTTTCCCAAGTAGCGCCCCCCTTCCATAAATTGCCGGAGGGGGAAGGAAACGGGGAAGAAGGAAGTAGTACTTCCTACTTTTCCTTTTTCCCTTCCCCTCTTTCCTTCTCCTCTTTGGCCGGCCCATATGGGGGGCGCACCAGCCCCTTGTGGCTGGTGCGTTTCCCCTCTTGGCCCATTAGGCCCATATCTTTTGCCGGGGGTGCCCGGAACCCCTTTCGGTGACCCGATATGTACCCGGTACCCTCCAAAACACTTCCGTGTCCGAATACCATTGTCCTATATATCAATATTTACCTATCTACCATTTCGAGACTCCTCTTCATGTTTGTGATCTCATTTGGGACGTCGAACAACATTCTGTCACCTAATCACATGACTCATATAATACAGTATCGTCATCGAACGTTAAGCGTGCGGACCCTATGGGTTTGAGAACTATGTAGACATGACCGAGACACCTCTCCGGTCAATAACCAATAGCGGAACCTGGATGATCATAGTGGCTCCCACATATTCTATGAAGATCTTTATCGGCCGAACCGTTATGACAACATACGTTATTCGCTTTGTCATCGGTATGTTACTTGCCCAAGATTCGATCGTTGGTATCTTCATACCTAGTTCAATCTCGTTACCGACAAGTCTCTTTACTTGTTCCGTAATACATCATTTTGCAACTAACTCATTAGTCACTTTTCTTGCAAGGCTTCTTATGATGTGTATTACCTAGAGGGCCCATAGATACCTCTTCGATACTCGGAGTGACAAATCCTAATCCCGATCTATGAGAACCCAAAAAACACCTTCGGAGATACCTGTAGAGCATATTTATAATCACCCAGTTACGCTGTGACGTTCGATAGCACACAAGGCATCCCTCTGGTATCCGGGAGTTGCATAATCTCATAGTCAAAGGAATATGTATTTGACATGAAGAAATCAATAGAAAATAAAACTAAACATTCATAATGCTAAGCTAACGGATGGGTCCTGTCCATCACATCATTCTCCTAATGATGTGATCCCATTCATCAAATGACAACACATGTCTATGGTTAGGAAACTTAACCATCTTTGATTAACGAGCTAGTCTAGTAGAGGCTTACTAGGGACACTGTGTTTTGTCTATGTATCCACACATGTATCAAGTTTCTGGTTAATACTATTCTAGCATGAATTATAAACATTTATCATGAAATAACGAAATATAAAATAACAACTTTATTATTGCCTCTAGGGCATATTTCCTTCAGTCTCCCACTTGCACTAGAGTCAATAATCCAGTTCACATCGCCATGTGATTTAACATCAATAATTCACTGTCGGTGTACAAAAGTAGGGGCTCTCCTTTGTACCCATTTACTTGTGCACGGGCAGTCAGAGCCACGCCCACGGCCACACTAAGTAGGGCAGATGAGGGAAGCCAAAGGCGCAAGACAATCAAAGCAACGCCAAGACCAGAGACACAAAAAGCAAGGGGGCGAGGTGGAATCCCCCGGCAAGACCCTTGCCGGGGAAGCCTCCGTAGCCCCGGCAAGAGCCTTGCCGGGGCAACTTGCCCAGCGCCAGCAGAGCGCGCCACCCTTGAGCCCAAGGGTTCCAACGCCATCGACCACATTGGAACCAAGGCTCAGGAGGCACCACCATGGTGGCATGCAAATCTTCGTGAAGATCATAGACACACAAGATCAGATGAGGACCAGAAGACGACGATCCTCGGCAAGATCCTTGCCGAGGAAATCCACGAGACCTCCAGCAAAATCCTTGCTGGGGACGACCGTGATGTCACGCCAAGACCCTTGCCGAGACCCCGACAAGACCCTTGCCGAGGACATCAGTGGGGCCGTGGCCAGGCCCACATCTGCCAAGACTCCACCGCCGTTCCCATGCAGCTGACAGCCCAGCTAGCTAGGCGAGCACCTGCATGGCGACATGCGGCCTCTAGACCAACTCAGCAAGCACCTGCGTGGTGGCTAGCAGATCTTCATGAAGACACTGCCACCACACCAGCTCAGTAGCCTGCCAGCTTACATGGCGATGCACGCCTTGTTGGCCTAAACGTGTGTTGAAGCAAGGCAAGGCAGCGGTGGATGGGACGGGCTTCGCTGCCGTCCCCGATAAAGCAAGCAGACACCTAAGTAGCGCATTTAATGCATTTTGTCTTGTGATGTCAGGCGATAAGCTTGTACACCATACACTCTTTCCACCTCATGTGTGCCGCTGTGGCGTCCCCTTTGACCTATAAAAGGAGGCCCGAGACATACTGAGAGAGGATTCAGATCTTTTGGACTACAAACACGCCGTAGCTAGTTCAAGAACACTCAAATATACACCAAAGCAGGACTAGGGTATTACGCATCCTCGCGGCCCGAACCTGGGTAAACGATCTTTGTGCTGGCTCCTAGACCCACTCTTTGCACAACCTCACGCCCGCCAACCATAGTAGGGATTCCAGTGATCTCATAGGTGTCGTTTTCCACTGACATCTTTGGCGCGCCAGGTCCGGGGCGCAGTTCTGAAAATCCGGTCTAGCAGCTAGTCTAGTAGTTCTTCATCGCCATGGCTTCCAAGGAAGAAGGCGACCGAACGAGCGGCATCATTTGCAAGTGCAATGAATGCTCGTGCAACGACAGAAAAGCTAAGTCACGCAAAACTTTGAGAAATTCTTTTTATATAAGATTATTCTCCTTGGAGATCTTTCCCTCTGTATGAGAAACCTGCACACAATGGGTCCCTTCCACTATTGGCAACGCCCTTGTTCTATTTCGAGTCCTCTTAACAGTTCGAGCGATTGCGTCGAGAACGGCAGGGTGGCCTTCTGCTATTGGAAACACTCTCATTCTGTTTCGAGTCCGCTCGACAGTTCGAGTGGCCGCGCTGAGAATGGTAAGGTGGTTCGCCTGGCAGCAAGCACACCTGGAAGGCTATTGGGGATCCGTCCTCAAGGCACCGCGGATTGGGTTTACGCGCCGACAAGCCTACCCAATTAACGTAGGGTGGACATACAAAGCGAGATGAAACTCAAAAATAATGTGCATCATTTCAAAGTACTGCAGAATTATATTACATTAATTGTTGTTGCAGTTCAAACTAAAGGTAAATTGTCTTGCTCGTGAACCTGCAGCGGCGATGAGAAACGGGGTGCCTAGTCCCGGCGCTACCCTTCTACCCTCTGAATTCCGTCGACGCGGCTGATGATGGGCTTAATACGCTCCTCGAGCGTCGCGAGGTCCACATCCTCCGGCAAGCTCTCCAGCGCGGCATCGAAGTCGAGGTTGGGGTTCCAGTACGCCACCTTGGTGAGGACCTTGGTCATGGCACCCCGGCAAAGCTGCCGGGCCTCATTGGCGAGATATCTCGCTCTGTTAGAGCGAAACTGCTCCAAGGCTCCAAGAACACCCTCGAAGAACAGGATCAGCTCGGCGTTGGGACTCACATTTGGCTCTGGGGCGTACCTCACGTTCGGCATCCCCATGGCAGCCAGCTTTGTGGTGATCCTGCCGGCGATGTCGATGAAGCGGCTGATCCAGAGGTTTTCGCCCTTCACATAATCCTTGTGGTTGGCAGCGTCATTCCTCCGCAGCTGCCTCTCTTCCTCCAGATTCTTGGCCAGGGTCTCCTCCCGGGCCCTGACCTCTGAAAGCGTCCCCTCAAGACCCTCCAGCTTCAGCTTCAGGTCTTTGATGGAGTTGTTGGCTTGGGAGAGTAGCTCGGCCTTGTCGAGGACTGCGGCCTGCGCCTCCATCAAGGCGCAGCTGATCGTGTCCTTCTCCTTCGCCGGCACCAGGGCCTTGTTCTTCAGGCCGTCCCGCTCCACCTCCAACTCCTTCACCTTGTCATCATGGACCAGGGCTTGAGCATTGAGTGCCTCCTTGTGCCTCTGCTCCAGCCCCTAGGTCCGCTGCACGACAAGTTTCTCGACCTCCTCATCCTTGTCATGGAGTGTGGTGGCGAGCGCCTCCTCACGAGCGATGAGGTCCTCCTCCTGGGAGTTTAGCTCGGCCTGGTGCTGGTGCCGGGCGGCCTCGTCCTTGGCGGCCTGTACCCTCGCCGCCTCTTGGGCCTTCTCGATGTCAGCCTGCTTTAAGATGAGCTCTTCCTTGCGCTCGGCAAGCAGGTCTTGGGCAACCTTCAGCTCCTGTCACAAAAGTAGGGGCTCTCCTTTGTACCCCTTTACTTGTGCACGGGCAGTCAGAGCTGCGCCCGCATCCACACTAAGTAGGGTAGAGGAGGGAAGCCAAAGGCGCAAGACAATCAAAGCAATGCCAAGACCAGAGACGCAAAAAGCAAGAGGGCGACGTGGACTCCCCTGGCAAGACCCTTGCCGAGCAGCCTCCGCAGCCCCGGCAAGAGCCTTGTCGGGGCAACTTGCCCAGCGCCAGCAGAGCGCGCCACCCTTGAGCCCAAGGGTTCCAACACCATCGACCACATTGGAACCAGGGCTCGGGAGGCACCTCCATGGTGGCATGTAGATCTTTGTGAAGATCATAGACACACAAGATCAGATGAGAACCAGAAGACGACGATCCTCAGCAAGATCCTTGCCGAGGAAATCCACGAGACCTCTGGCAAGATCCTTGCCGGGGACGACCGCAATGTCACGGCAAGACCCTTGCTGGGACCCCGGCAAGACCCTTGCTGACGTGATATTTCCATGACAGTTGAAATATCACGTCAGATGTCCTCATAGAAGGACTTAGTCGTGGAGCCACCGCAACGGTTAGCTAAAAGGGGTTAAACCGGACAAAGGACACGAGGGTTTTTATACTAGTTCGGCCCCTTCGATGAAGGTAAAGGCCTACGTCTAGTTGTGATGGGATTATTGGGGTCTCGCTAACCAGGGAGCTAAACAAGCTATGCTTGGCTATCCAGTTGTTGTTTCTTGTTCCTGAACCGCCGCCGGGTCGTCCCCTTATATACACGGGTTGACGCTCGGCCGGTTTACAGAGTCCCGAGGCCAACTCATACAAGTGTCCGGCTCGGTCTCTCCTTTCCTTTTCTTACAATACAAGTTACATGACTATGGCGGTTTACCACTATGGGCCCTAATCCGCCTTTGGGCTCCGGGCCTCTAAGCTTCATAGTAAAGAGCCATCTTCTGAGTCTTCGTGGGCTTCAATATAGTTGAGGGTGAACCGGCCCCTCCTGGGCGGTGTACACTCAGTAGTTATATCCCCAACAGTTGTCGAGGACATCAGCAAGCCGCGGCCAAGCCCACATCTGCCAAGACTCCACCGCCGTTCCCCCAGCCAGCTAGGCGAGCACCTGCGTGGCGACGTGTGGCCTCTACACCAACTCAGCAAGCACCTGTGTGGTGGCATGCAGATGTTTGTGAAGGCACTGCCACCGCACCAGCTCAGTAGCCTGCTAGCTTACATGGCGCTGCACGCCTCGTTGGCCTCGACGCGTGTCGAAGCAAGGCAAGGCGGCGACGGATGGGACGGGCTTCGCTACCGTCCCCGATAAAGCAAGAGGACACCTAAGTAGCGCATTTAATGCATTTTGTCCTGTGATGTCAGGCGATAAGCCTATACACCGTATACCCTTTCCACCTCCTGTGTGCCACTGTGGCGTCCCCTTTGACCTATAAAAGGAGGCCCAAGGCATACTGAGAAAGGATCCGGATCTTTTGGACTACGCACACGCCGTAGCTAGTTTAAGAACACTCAAATATACACCAAAGCAGGACTAGGGTATTATGCATCGTCGCTGCCCAAACCTGGGTAAACGATCTTTGTGCTGGCTCCTAGACCCGCTTTTTGCACAGCCTTGTGCCCGCCGACCGTATTAGGGATTCCAGTGATCCCATAGGTGTCATTTTCCACCGATATTCACATCATCACGTGACCAACACCCAAAAGGGTTACTAGAGTCAATAATCTAGTGCACATCGCCATGTGATTTAACACCAATAGTTCACATCGTCATGTGACCAACACCCAAAAGGGTTTACTAGAGTCAATAATCTAGTTCACATCGCCATGTGATTAACACACAAAGAGTACTAAGGTGTGATCATGTTTTGCTTGTGAGAGATATTTGGTGAATGGGTTTGTCACATTCAGATCCTTATGTATTTTGCAAATTTCTATGTCTATGAAGCTCTGTATGGATCTACTCTAGCTAATTTATCCCACGTTCAATATTTATTTAGATTGAGACTTAGAGTCATCTAAATCAGTGTCAAAGCTTGCATCAACGTAACTCTTTACGACGAACTCTTTATCACCTCCATAACCAAGAAACATTTCCTTAGTCCTCTTTAAGGTAACTAAGGATAACTTTGACCGCTTTCTAGTGATGTATTCCTAGATCACTATTGTACCCCCTTGCGAAACTCATGGCAAGGTACACAACAGGTTTGGTACACATCATAGCATACTTTATAGAACCTATGACTGAGGCATAGGGAGTGACTTTAATTCTTTCTTTATCTTCTACCATGGTCGGGTTTTGAGTCTTTACTCAACTTTACACCTTACAATACAGGCAAGAACTCCTGCTTTGACTGATCCATTTTGAACTCCTTTAAAATCTTGCCAAGGTATGTACTCAGTGAAAGCCTTATCAATCGTCTTGATCTATCTCTATAGATCTTGAGGCCCAATATATAAGCAGCTTCACTGCTACCTCTTGAGCTTGCATTGGTTTTTCCCTTGAAGAGGAAAGGGTGATGCAGCAAAGTAGCGTAAGAATTTCCCTTAGGTTTGAGAACCAAGGTATCAATCAAGTAGGAGACGACGCACAAGTCACCGAATACCTGCACAAACAATCAAGAACTTGCAACCAACACGATAAAGGGGTTGTCAATCCCTTCATGGTCACTCGCAAAAGTGAGATCTGATAGAAATAGATAAACGGTAAAGTAAATATTTTTGGTTTATAGATTGGAAAGTAAAGATTGCAAAATAGTAGATCGGAAACTAGCAAGATGTAAACGAGATTTGATAATATTGAAAAGAGACCCGTGGCCCATAGGTTTCACTAGTGTCTTCTCTCGAGATAGCATATATTATGGTGGGTGAACAAATTGCTGCCGAGCAATTGATTGAAAAGCGCATAATTATGATGACATCTAAAGCAATGATCATGAAGATAGGCATCACGTCTGTGTCAAGTAGACCGACTCCTCCCTGCATCTACTACTGTTACTCCACACATCAACCGCTATCCAGCATGCATCTAGAGTATTAAGTTCATAAAGAACAGAGTAACGCATTAAGCAAGATGACATGATGTAGAGGAATTAACTCAAGCAATATGATGAAAACCCATCTTTTTATCCTTGATGGCAACAATACAATACGTGCCTTGCTGCCCCTACTGTCATTGGGAAAGGACACAGCAAGACTGAACCCAAAGCTAAGCACTTCTCCCATGGCAAGAAAGATCAATCTAGTAGTCCAAACTAAACCAATAATACGAAGAGACTTGCAAAGATATCAAATCATGCATATAAGAATTCAGAGAAGAACCAAATAATATTCATACATAATCTTGATCATAAATCCACAATTCATCGGATCTCGGCAAGCACACCGCAAAAGAATATTACATTGAATAGATCTCCAAGAAAATCGAGGAAAACTTTGTATTGAGAATCAAAGAGAGAGAAGAAGTCATCTAGCTAATAACTATGGACCCGAAGGTCCATGGTAAACTACTCACGCTTCATCGGATGGGGTAATGGTGTTGATGTAGAAGCCCTGCATGGTCGAATTCCCCTCCACATGATGTCGGAAAAGGCCCCAAGATGGGATCTCACGGGTACAGAATCTTGCGGTGGTGGAAAAATGGTTTCGTGGCTTCCCCTGATGTTTTTAGGGTATAAGAGTATATATAGGCGAAAGACTAGGTGGGTGGAGCTACGAGGGGCCCATGAGGGTGGGGGCGCACCTACTCCCCTTGGCGCACCCTCCTGCCTTGTGGCCTCCTCGTTACGTCTCCGACTTCATCTCCAAGTCTTCTAGTTTGCTTTTGGTCCAAGAAAGATCATCGCAAAGGTTTCATTCCGTTTGGACTCCGTTTGGTATTCCTTTTCTCCAAAACTCTAAAATAGGGAAAAAAATAGAAACTGGCATTGGGCCCTCGGTTAATAGGTTAGTCCCAAAAATAATATAAAAGGGCATATTAAAGCCCATTAACATCCAAAACAGATAATATAATAGCATGGAACAATCAAAAATTATAGATAAGTTGGAGACGTATCAAGCATCCCCAAGCTTAATTCCTGCTCGTCCTCGAGTAGGTAAATGGTAAAAACATAATTTTTGATGTGGAATGCTACCTAACATATATATCAATGTAATTTGTCTTTATTGTGGCATGAATGTTCAGATCCGAAAGATTCAAGACAACACTTTAATATTGACATAAAAACAATAATACTTCAAGCATACTAACAAAGCAATCATGTCTTCTCAATATAACATGGCCAAAGAAAGCTATCCCTTCAAAATCATATAGTCTGGCTATGCTCTATCTTCATCACAAAGTATTTAATCATGCACAACCCCGATGACAACCCAAGAAATTCTTTCATACTTTTGATGTTCTCAAACTTTTTCAATCTTCACGCAATACATGAGCATGAGCCATGGACATAACACTATAAGTGGAATAGAATGGTGGTTGTGGAGAAGACAAAAAGGAGGAAGATAGTCTCACATCAACAAGGCGTATCAACGGGCTATGGATATGCCCATCAATAGATATCAATGTGAGTGAGTAGGGATTTCCATGTAACGGATGCACTAGAGCTATTAGTGTATGAAAGCTCAACAAAAGAAACTAAGTGGGTGTGCATCCAACTTGCTTGCTCACGAAGACCTAGGGTACTTCGAGGAAGCCCATCATTGGAATATACAAGCCAAGTTTTATAATGAAAAATTCCCACTAGTATATGAAAGTGACAATACATGAGACTCTCTATCATGAAGATCACGATGCTACTTTGAAGCACAAGTGTGGAAAAAGTTTAGTAGCATTGTCCCTTCTCTCTTTTTCTCTCATTTTTATAATTGGGCCTTTTCTCTTTTTTATGGCATCTTTTTTCCCTTTTTTTATTTTTCGTCCGGAGTCTCTCCCGACTTGTGGGGGAATCATAGTCTCCATCATCCGTTCCTCACATGGGACAATGCACTAATAATGAAGATCATCACACTTTTATTTACTTACAACTCCAGAATTACAACTCAAGAACAAAATATGACTCTATATGAATGCCTCCGGTGGGGTACTGGGATGTGCAATGATTCAAGAGTGAAATGTATGAAAAATTATGAACAGTAGCTTTGGCACAAATAAGATGTCAACTACATGATCATGCAAAGCAATACGACAATGATGGAGCGTGTCATAATAAACGGAACGGTGGAAAGTTTATACGTCTCCAACATATCTATAATTTTTGATTGTTCCATGCTATTATATTACCCCTTTTGGATGTTTATGGGCTTTATTTTACACATTTATATCATTTTTGGGACTAACCTACTAACCGGAGGCCCAGCCCGTATTGTTGTTTTTTGCCTATTTCAGTATTTCGAAGAAAAGGAATATCAAACGGAGTCCAGACAGAATGAGACCTTCGGGAGCATGATTTTTGGAACGAACGTGATCCAGAGGACTTGGAGTGCAAGTCAAGAAGCAATCGAGGTGGCCAGGAGATAGGAGGGTGCGCCCACCCCTACAGGGCACGCCCCCTATCTCTTGGGCCCCTCAGGCGGCCACCGACGTACTTCTTCCTCCTGTATATACCCACGTACCCCGAAAACATCCAGGGAGCCAACGAAAAACAATTTCCACTGCTGTAACCTTCTGTATCCGCGAGATCCCATCTTGGAGCCTGCTCGACGCTCGGCCGGAGGGGGAATCGACCATGGAGGGTTTCTACATCAACACCATAGCCCCTCCGATGAGTTGTGACTAGTTTACCACAGATCTTCGGGTCCATAGTTATTAGCTAGATGGCTTTTCTCTCTTTTTAGATCTCAATACCATATTCTCCCCCTCTCTTGTGGAGATCTATTCGATGTAAACTCTTTTTGCAGTGTGTTAGTCGATATCCGATGAATTGTGGGTTTATGATCAAGTTTATCTATGAGAAATATTTGAATCTCCTCCGAATTCTTTTATGTATGATTGAGTTATCTTTGCAAGTCCCTTTGAATTATCAGTTTGGTTTGGCCTACTAGATTGATCTTTCTTGCCATGGGAGAAATGCTCAGCTTTGGGTTCAATCTTGCGGTGTCCTTACCCAGTGACAGCAGGGGTTGCAAGGCACGTATTGTATTGTTGCCATCATGCATAAAAATATGGGGTTTATATCATATTGCTTTAGTTTATCCCTCTACATCATGTCATCTTTCTTAATGCGTTACTTTGTTCTTATGAACTTAATACTCTAGATGCATGGTAGATAGCGGTCAATGTGTGGAGTAATAATAGTAGATGCGGGCAGGAGTCGGTCTACTTGTCACGGACGTGATGCCTATATACATGATCATGCCTAGATAATCTCATAATTATTCGCTTTTTCTATCAATTGCTCGATAGTAATTTGTTCACCCACCGTAATACTTATGCTATCTTGAGAGAAGCCACTAGTGAAACCTATGGCCCTCGGGTCTATCTTTTATCATATAAGCTTTCAATCTACTTTTATTTGCATCTTTACTTTTCTCATCTATATCATAAAATACCAAAAATATATTTATCTTATCATACTATCTCTATCAGATTTCACTTTCGCGAGTGGCCGTGAAGGGATTGACAACCCCTTTATTGCATTGGTTGCGAGTTCTTTGTTTGTTTGTGTAGGTGCGTGGGACTTTTGAGGAGCCTCCTACTGGATTGATACCTTGGTTCTTGAAAACTGAGGGAAATACTTACGCTACTATTGCTGCATCACCCTTTCCTCTTCAAGGAAAACCAATGCAAGCTTAAGACGTAGCAAGAAGGATTTCTGGCTCCGTCGCCGGGGAGATCTTCGCTCAAGTCAAGACATACCAAGTTTCCATCACAAACTCATCTCCCTCGCATTTACATTATTTGCCATTTGCCTCTCGTTTTCCTCTCCCCCACTTCACCCTTGCCATTTTATTCGCCCTCTCTTTCCCAATCTTCTCCTCTCTTTCGCTTGCCTTTTTCTGTTTGCTTGTGTGTTGGATTACTTGTTGCCATGGCGCAAGATAATACCAAATTGTGTGATTTCTCCAATACCAATGATAATGATTTCCTTAGTTGATTGCTCCTCTTAATGATGTTGAGTCTTGTGAAATCAATACTGCTTTGCTGAATCTTGTTATGAAAGATCAATTCGCCGACCTTCCTAGTGAGGATTCCACTACTCATCTAAACAACCTTGTTGATTTGTGTGATATGCAAAAGAAGAAAGATACGTATAATGATATTGTTAAATTGAAGTTATTTCCGTTTTCACTTAGAGATCGTGCTAAAGTTTGGTTTTCGTCTTTGCCTAAAAATAGTATTCATTCTTGGAACAAGTGCAAAGATGCTTTTATCTCTAAGTATTTTCCTCCCGCTAAGATCATCACTCTTAGGAATGATATTATGAATTTTAAACAACTTGATCATGAGCATGTTTCCCAATCTTGGGAAAGAATGAAATTGATGATTCACAATTGCCCTACTCATGGCTTGAATTTATGGATGATCATACAAAAAATTTATGCCGGTTTGAACTTTGCTTCTAGAAATCTTTTAGATTCGGCCGCGGGAGGCACTTTTATGGAAATCACGTTAGGAGATGCTACAAAACTTCTTGATAATATTATGGCTAATTATTCTCAATGGCACATCGAAAGATCTTCTAGTAAAAAAGTGCATGCTATAGAAGAAATCAATGTTTTGAGTAGAAAGATGGATGAACTTATGAAGTTGTTTGCTACTAAAAATACTCCTCTTGATCCCAATGATATGCCTTTGTCTACTTTGATTGAGAATAATAATGAATCTATGGATGTGAATTTTGTTGGTAGGAATAGTTTTGGAAACAATGCTTATAGAGGAAACTTTAATCCTAGACCGTTCCCTAGTAATTCCTCTAATAATTATGGAAATTCCTAATTCTTATGGTAATTTTAATAAGATGCCCTCTGACTTTGAGAATAGTGTGAAAGAATTTATGATTTCTCAAACGAATTTTAATGCATTGCTTGAAGAAAAATTGCTCAAAGTTGATGATTTGGCTAGGAACGTTGATATACTTTCGCTTGATGTTGATTCTCTTAAGTTAGATCTACCCCTCCTCAGCATGATATCAATGAGTCTCTCAAAGCCATGAGAATTTCCATTAATGAGTGCAAGGAAAGAACTGCTAGATTGCGTGCTAAGAAAGATTGCTTTGTAAAGAACTGCTAGATTGAGTCTCTCCGAATTATTAGATCTTTGTTTTTCCATATGAATCTTGATAATAATGGGACTGGAGATGAGTCAACTTTAGTTAGAAGGTGTCCCAATAATTCGGAGTTTTTAGATCTTGATGCTAAATTTGGTAAAAGTGGGATTGGAGAGGTCATGACTTTAAATAGCATTGAACCCACTATCTCGGATTTCAAGGAATTTGATTATGATAATTGTTCTTTAGAAGGTTGTATTTCCTTGTTGCAATCCCGTTGTTAATTATCCTCATGTTTATAGTCAAAATAAAGCTTTTACCAAACATGTCGTTGATGCCTTGATGCAATCTTATGATGAAAAACTTAATTTGGAAGTTTCTATACCTAGAAAACTTAATATTGAGTGGGAACCTACTATAAATATTAAAATTAAAGATCATGAGTGTTTTGCTTTATGTGATTTGGGTGCTAGTGTTTCCACGATTCCGAAAACTTTATGTGATATTCTAGGTTTCTATGATCTTGATGATTGCTCTTTAAATTTGTACCTTGTGGATTCCACCATTAGAAAGCCAATGGGAAGGATCAATGATGTTCTCATTGTCGCAAATAGAAATTCGGTGCCCGTAGATTTTATCGTTCTTGATATAGATTGCAATCTTTCTTGCCCTATTATTCTTGGTAGACCTTTCCTGAGAATGATTGGCGTGATTACTGATATGAAGGAAGGGAATATTGGATTCCAATTTCCATTAAGAAAGGCATGGAGCACTTTCCAAGAAATAAAGTCAAATTACCTTATGAATCTATCATGCGGGATACTTATGAATTGAGTGCCAAAGATGGCACTACTTAGATCTATCTTCGCTTTTATGCCTAGCTAGGGGCGTTAAACGATAGCGCTAGTTGGGAGGCAACCCAATTTTATTTGTGTTTTTTGTTTTTATTTCTATTTAGTAATAAATTTTGCTTCTAACTTCTGTTTAGATGTGTTTTTAGGTTTTAATTAGTGTTTGTGCCAAGTAGAACCTATAGAATAACCTATGATGATAGTTGATTTGATTCTGCTGAAAAACAAAAACTTTGCACGCACGAATTTAGTTTTGTTAAATCACAGAAACGTGATTTTGTGTTGATTCCTTTTGCTGCTGATAAATATAGCAAAGCTGTCAGGACCCCGATCCTAAGTCACACCGATCTAGCATGTAACACATCATATCACTTTGCGGCCTCACACACGGTATTCCCACGGGTGCCACCTTACCTGTCCCGGGACCATTTGCGCCTTTTGGCTCACGTATATGATAGTGCCGCTAGCATCCATATGACAAAGAACCTGGGCTAACATGGCTAGTCGTGAACCCAAAGTGGCACTAACTTACAGGGACATGCATACATGACCCAGCAACGAACGTGTCGGTCATCAGCAAGTGAATCCGGGCTGTAGCAACTGGGCTAGCAGGACTCCGGTAAACCGGGCTGTAGCAGGCTAACAGGACTCCGGTAGACACCGCGTGACATTTCCCCAAAAGGACAGACACAGGAACGAAGAAGCAAACATGCAGGCCAGCGGTGTTCCGGAGCAGTAGCAAGCTACCATGGCTCAGTGGAAGCACTAGGAGACATTTCCCGGTAAGAGAGGCTACTAAGGATAAACAACTAGATAGTCAGATCCCACACATACCAAGCATTTCAATAACATACACACAATATGCTCGATATGTGCAAATACAACGTGGCATCACAACATGAATCTAGACAAATTTTATAGGAGTTCCTATTTTGGTAGGATTTTCAGAGTTCCATAAGTTTGCGTTAGTTACAGATTGCTACAGACTGTTCTGTTTTTTGACAGATTCTGCCTTTCGTGTGTTATTTGCTTATTTTGATGCATCTATGGCTAGTAAAATAGTTTATAAACCATAGAGAAGTTGGAATAAAGTAGGTTTAACACCAATATAAATAAAGAATGAGTTCATTACAGTACCTTATGTGGTGGTTTTGTTTTCTTTCACTAACCGAGCTTATGAGATTTCCTGTTGATTTTTGTGTTGTGAAGTTTTTAAGTTTTGGGTAAAGATTTGATAGACTATGGAATAAGGAGTGGCAAAAGCCTAAGCTTGGGGATGCCCATGGCACCCCAAGATATTCGACAGTAGCCAAAAGCCTAAGCTTGGGGATGCCCCGGGAAGGCATCCCCTCTTTCATCTTCGTTCATTGGTAACTTTACTTGGAGCTATATTTTTATTCGCCACATGATACGTGTTTTGCTTGGAGCGTCGTGTATGATATTAGTATTTGCTTTTTAGTTTTCCACAATCATCCTTTCTGTACACACCTTTTGGGAGAAGCCTACTTGATTAGAATTTATTAGAATATGCTATGTGCTTCACTTATATCTTTTGAGCTTGATAGTTTTTGCTCTAGTGCTTCACTTATATATTTTAGAGCACGACGGTGGCTTAATTTTGTAGAAATTTCTAGTCTCTCATGCTTCACTTATATTATTTTGAGAGTCTTTTAGAACAGCATGGTATTTTCTATGGTTATAAAATTGGTCCTAGAATGGTAGGCATCCAAGCTGGGTATAATAAAAACTATCATAGGAAGTGAATTGGATGCTATGATCAATTTTATACTTGATAATTGTTTTGAGACATGGAGGTAGTGATATTAAAGTCATGCTAGTTGGGTGATTATGAATTTAAAGAATGCTTGTATTGAAGTTAGCAAGTCCCATAGCATGCACGTATGGTTAAAGTTGTGTAACAAATTTGAAACATGAAGTGTACCTGGATTGTGCATCCTTATGAGTGGCGGTCGGGGACGAGCGATGGTCTTTTCCTACCAATCTATCCCTCTAGGAGCATGCACGTAGTGCTTGGTTTTTGATGACTTCTAAATTTTTGCAATAAGTATATGAGTTCTTATGACTAATGTTGAGTCCATGGATTATACACACTTTTACCTTTCCACCATTGCTAGCCTCTTCGGTACCGTGCATTTCCCTTTCTCACCTTGAGAGTTGGTGCAACGTCGCCGGTGCATCCAAACCCTGTGATATGATACGCTCTATCACACATAAACCTCCTTATATCTTCCTCAAAACAGCCACCATACCTACCTATTATGGCATTTCCATAGCCATTCCGAGATATATTGCCATGCAACTTTCCACCATTCCGTTTATCATCATGACATACATTACTTTTGTCATATTGCCATTGCATGATCATGTAGTTGACATCATATTTGTGGCAAAGCCACCATGCATAATTTTTCATACATGTCACTCTTGATTCATTGCACCATCCCGGTACACCGCCAGAGGCATTCATATAGAGTCATATCTTGTTCTAGTTTCGAGTTGTAATTTGTATGTTGTAATCAATAAAAGTGTGATGGTCATCATTATTAGAGCATTGTCCCCAAAGAAAAAAAATAAGAAAGGCCAAAAAAAGGCCAAAGAAAAAAAAGAAAAAGAAAAAAAAAAGAAAAAAAGGGAGAAAATAAATAAATAAATAAAAAGGGGCAATGTTACTATCTCTTTTTCCACACTTGTGCTTCCAAGTAGCACTATGTCCTTCATATAGCGAGTCTCATATATTGTGCTTCAAAGTAGCACCATGTTTTTCATATAGTGAGTCTCATATGTTGTCACTTTCATATACTACTAGGAATTTTTCATTATAGAACTTGGCTTGTATATTCCTACGATGGGCTTCCTCAAATGCCCTAGGTCTTCGTGAGCAAGCAAGTTGGATGCACACCCACTAGTTTTCTTTTGTTGGGCTTTCATTCATTTATAGCTCTAGTGCATCTGTTGCATGGCAATCCCTACTCCTCATGTTGACATCAATTGATGGGCATATCCATAGCCCGTTTATTATCCTCGTCAATGTGAGACTTTCTCCTTTTTTGTCTTCTCCACACAATCCCCATCATCATATTCTATTACACCCATAGTGCTATATCCATGGCTCACGCTCGTGTATTGCGTGAAAGTTGAAAAAGTTTGAGATTATTTAAGTACGAAACAATTACTTGGCTTGTCATCGGGGGTGTAGAATCTGGGAACATATTTGTGTGACAAAAATGAAGCATAACCTAACTATATGATTTTGTAGGGACGAACTTTCTTTAGCCATGTTATTTTGAGAAGACATGATTGCTTTGATTAGTATGCTTGAAGTAATACTATTTCTTTTATCAATATGAACTTTTATTTTGAATCATTTGGATCTGAACATTCATGCCACAATAAATAAAATTACATTGAGAATTATGCTAGGTAGCATTCCACATCAAAAATTCTGTTTTTATCATTTACCTACTCGAGGACGAGCAGTAATTAAGCTTGGGGATGCTTGATACGTCTCCAACGTATCTATAATTTTTTATTGTTCCATGCTATTATATTACCCCTTTTGGATATTTATGGGATTTATGTTACACATTTATATCATTTTTGGGACTAACCTACTAACCAGAAGCCCAACCCGTATTGCTGTTTTTTTTGCCTATTTCGGTATTTCAAAGAAAAGGAATATCAAACGGAGTCCAAACGGAATGAAACCTTCGGGAGCATGACTTTTGGAACGAACATGATCTAGAGGACTTGGAGTGCGAGTCAAGAAGCAATCGAGGCGGCCAGGAGATATGAGGGCGCGCCCACCCCTACAGGGTGCGGACCCTGTCTCCTGGGCCCCTCAGGCAGCCATCGACGTACTTCTTCCTCCTATATGTACCCATGTACCCCGAAAACATCCAGGGAGCCAACGAAAAACAATTTCGACCGCCGTAACCTTCTGTATCCGTGAGATCCCATCTTGGAGCCTTCGCCGGCGCTCTGCCGGAGGGGGAATCGACCACGGAGGGCTTCTACATCAACACCATAGCCCCTCCGATGAGTTATGAGTAGTTTACCATAGACCTTCGGGTCCATAGTTATTATCTAGATGGCTTCTTCTCTCTTTTTGGATCTCAATACCATGTTCTCCCCCTCTCTTGTGGAGATCTATTCGATCTAAACTCTTTTTGCGGTGTGTTTGTCGAGATCCGATGAATTGTGGGTTTATGATCAAGTTTATCTACGAGAAATATTTGAATCTCCTCTGAATTCTTTTATGTATGATTGAGTTATCTTTGCAAGTCTCTTCGAATTATCAGTTTGGTTTGGCCTACTAGATTGATCTTTCTTGCCATGGGAGAAGTGCTTAGCTTTGGGTTCAATCTTGCGGTGTCCTCACCCAGTGATAGCAGGGGTTGCAAGGCACGTATTGTATTGTTGCCATCGAGGATAAAAAGATGGGGTTTATATCATATTTCTTGAGTTTATCCCTGTACATCATGTCATCTTTCTTAATGCGTTACTCTGTTCTTATGAACTTAATACTCTAGATGCATGCTGGATAGCGGTTGATGTGTGGAGTAATTGTAGTAGGTGCAGGCAGGAGTCAGTCTACTTGTCATTGACGTGATGCATATATACATGATCATGCCTAGATAATCTCATAATTATTCTCTTTTCTATCACTTGCTCGACAGTAATTTGTTCACCCACCGTAATACTTATGCTATCTTGAGAGAAGCCACTAGTGAAACCTATGGCCCCCGGGTCTATCTTTTATCATATAAGCTTTCAATCTACTTTTATTTGCATCTTTACTTTTCGCATCTATATCATAAAATACCAAAAATATATTTATGTTATCATACTATCTCTATCAGATCTCACTTTCGCAACTGGTCGTGAAGGGATTGACAACCCCTTTATTGCGTTGGTTGCGAGTTCTTTCTTTGTTTGTGTAGGTGAGGAGCCTCCTACTGGATTTATACCTTGGTTCTCAAAAACTGAGGGAAATACTTACGTTACTATTGCCGCATCACCCTTTCCTCTTCAAGGAAAACCAACACAAGCTTAAGACGTAGCAAAAGCTGCACGGCAATATATCTCAGAATGGCTATGGAAATGCCATAATAGGTAGGTATGGTGTCTGTTTTTAGGAAGGTATAAGGTGGGTGTATGGTATCAGCGAAAGTTGCGAGACACAAGAGAGGCTAGCAATGGTGGAAGGGTGAGAGTGCGTATAATCCATGGACTCAACATTAGTCATAAAGAACTCACATACTTATTGCAAAAATCTATTAGTTATCGAAACAAAGTACTACACGCATGCTCCTAGGGGGATAGATTGGTAGGAAAAGACCATCGTTCGTCCCCGACCGCCACTCATAAGGAAGACAATCAATAAATAAATCATGCTCCAACTTCATCACATAACGTTTTGCCACACGTGCATGCTACGGGAATCACAAACTTTAACACAAGTATCTCTCAAATTCACAACTACTCCACTAGCATGACTCTAATATCACCATCTTAATATCTCAATATAATCATAAAGAATCAAACTTCTCATAGTATTCAACACACTTCATATGAAAGTTTTTATTATACCCATCTTGGATTCCCATCATATTAGGACTAATTTTATAACCAAAGCAAATTACCATGCTGCTCTAAAAGACTCTCAAAATAATATAAGTGAAGCATGGGAGATCAAAAATTTCTATAAAATAAAACCACCGCCGTGCTCTAAAAAGATATAAGTGAAGCACTAGAGCAATATTGTCTAGCTCAAAAGATATAAGTGAAGCACATAGAGTATTCTAATAAATCACGATTCATTCTTGTCTCTCCCAAAAGGTGTGTACAACAAGTATGATTGTGGTAAACTAAAAAGCGAAGACTCAAATCATACAAGACACTCCAAGAAAAACACATATCATGTGGTGAATAAAAATATAGCCTCAAGTAAAGTTACAGATAGACGAAAACGAAAGAGGGGATTCCTTCTAGGGCGTCCCCAAGATTAGGCTTTTGGTTTTCCTTTAATTTTACCTTTGGGTTCCTTGGGAATCCCCAAGCTTAGGCTCTTTCCACTCCTTATTCCATAGCCATCAAATCCTTACCCAAAACTTGAAAACTTCACAACACAAAACTTCAACAAAAAATCTCATGAGCTCCGTTAGTATAAGAAAACAAATCACCACTTTAAGGTACTGTAATGAACTCATTATTTATTTATATTGGTATAAAACCTACTGTATTCCGACTTCTCTACGGTTCATAGCCCCCGATACTACACATAGATTCATCAAAATAAGCAAACAACACACGAAAAACAGAATCTGTCAAAAACAGAACAGTCTCTAGTAATCTGTAACTTTCGAATACTTATGTAACTCCAAAAATTCTAAAATAAATTGGTGGACATGAGTAATTTGTATATTAATCTTCTGCAAAAATGATCAACCTAAAATCACTCTTATGCAAAAAATGACAGCTATTCTTATGAGCGCAAAAGTTTCTGTTTTTTACTGCAAGATCACATAGACTTCACCCAAGTCTTCCCAAAGGTTCTACTTGGCACAAACACTAATTAAAACATAAAACCACATCTAACCAGAAGATAGATTGATTATTTATTACTAAATAGGAGCAAAAAATAAAGAACAAAAGTAAAATTGGGTTGCCTCCCAACAAGCGCTATCATTTAACGCCCCTATCTAGGCATAAAAACAAGAATAGATCTAGGTATTGCCATCTTTGGTATGCAATTATTCAATTGAAAACGTATAGCCCTTAGGAGGTTCTTTGGTTTTTTCAATGATCAAACTCCTAGGCAAGAAATCGAGAAATTCATTTGTGGCAAAAGGTTCCTTAATGATATCGAAAAAATTGGGGTGAACACTTATTGATTTGAGATCTTCATTTTCCTTACTAGAAGATTCACCCTTATTATTAGGAATGTAAATAAACTTGGCAACTTTGGCAGAAGGAGGATTCGAGGTATTTTTAACAGCAAAAAAAGCGGAACCCAAGTTGGTAATAATATCCTCTAGTTTATCAATTCTAGTAGAATCTTGATCTATCTTTTCATTAACTATGGGTTCCTTTTCTCTAAGATTCTTAAGCGTAACTCCTACCTTAGATCCGTATTGAGTAGTTTGATTATGATTCTTTTTATCTTGATTTTCAATTAACTATACAGTAGCAATTTTATTTTTAATAATATCAATTCTTTGCATCACATGTTCCAGGATTAAAATAGTTCCATTGACCAAGAAAGGTGGTGGGCCCAATAAATCTGTCATGGCATTATAAGAATCAAAAGTATGGCTTCCCAAGAAATTGCCTCCAGTATTGGTGTCAAGAACATATCTTTTCAGGGGAGTAATGCCTACGTAAAAATTGTGGAGAAGAACGGAAGTAGATTGCTTTCTAGTAGATCTATTTTGAGCATTGCAAATTCTGTAACAAGCATCTTTTAGATTTTCTCCCTCCCTTTGTATAAAATTGAGGACTTCATTATCGGGAGTACTGACAATGATAGGAGGACTAGACATGAAGACGAATCAAACAATCTAACACACGAGCACACAAGAGGCAAGCGAAAAGAGACGAAAGGAATAGGGGCGAAGAAAAAGGCAAAGGTTTTCGAAAATCGCTTTAGAAGTGGGGGAGAGGAAAACGAGAGGCGAATGGCGAATAATGTAATGCAAGGGAGAAGAGTTTATGATGGGTACTTGGTATGTCCTAACTTGGCGTAGATCTCCCTGGCATTGGTGGCAGAAATCCTTTTTGCTACCACTTGAGCTTGCGTTGGTTTTTCACTTGAAGAGGAAAGGGTGATGCAACAAAGTAGCATAAGTATTTCCCTCAGTTTTGAGAACCAAGGTATCAATCCAGTAGGAGATGACACACAAGTCACCGAATACCTGCAAAAACAATCAAGAACTTGCAACCAACGCGATAAAGGGGTTGTCAATCCCTTCACGGTCACTCACAAAAGTGAGATCTGATAGAGATAGATACATGGTAAAGTAAATATTTTGAGCATTTTTGGTTTATAGATTGGAAAGTAAAGATTGCAAAATAGTAGATTGGAAACTAGCAAGTTGTAAATGAGATTTAATAATATGGAAAAGAGACCCGGGGGCCATAGGTTTCACTAGTGGCTTCTCTCTAGATAGCATATATTACGGTGGGTGAACAAATTACTACTGATAAATTGATAGAAAAGTGCATAATTATATGACATCTAAGGCAATGATCATGAACATAGGCATCACGTCCGTGTCAAGTAGACCGACTCCTGCCTGCATCTACCACTATTACTCCACACATTGACCGCTATCCAGCATGCATCTAGAGTATTAAGTTCATAAAGAACGGAGTAACACATTAAGCAAGATGACATGACGTAGAGGAATTAACTCAAGCAATATGATGAAAACCCAATGTTTTTATCCTCGATGGCAACAATACAATACATGCCTTGCTGCGCCTACTGTCACTTGGAAAGGACATCGCAAGATTGAACCCAAAGCTAAGCACGTCTCCCATGGCAAGAAAGATCAATCTAGTAGGCCAAACTAAACCTATAGTTTGAAGAGACTTGCAAAGATATCAAATCATGCATATAAGAATTCAGAGAAGAACCAAATAATATTAATAGATAATCTTGATCATAAATCCACAATTCATTGGATCTCGGCAAACACACCAAAGAATATTACATCGAATAGATCTCCAACAAATTTGAGGAGAAATTTTTATTGAGAATCAAAGAGAGAGAGAAGAAGCCATCTAGCTAATAACTATTGACCCAAAGGTTTGTGGTAAACTACTCACGCTTCATCGGAGAGGCAATGGTGTTGATGTAGAAGCACTCTATGATCGAATCCCCCTTCGGCAGGACGCCGAAAAAGGTCCCAAGATGGGATCTCATGGGTATGGAAGGTTGCGGTGGTGCAAAAGTGGTTTCGTGGCTCCCCCTGCTGTTTTTAGGGTAGAAGAGTATATATAGGCGAAAGAACTAGATCGGTGGAGCTACAAGGGGCCCACGAGGGTGGGGGCGCGCCTACCCCATGGGCGCGCCCTCCTGCCTCGTGGCCTCTCATTACGTCTCTGACTTCATCTCCAAGTCTTCTGGTTTGCTTTCGGTCCAAGAAAGATCATCGCTAAGGTTTCATTCCGTTTGGACTCCGTTTGGTATTCCTTTTCTGCAAAACTCTAAAATAGGCACACAAAAAACAAAAACTGGCACTGGGCCCTCAGTTAATAGGTTAGTCCCAAAAATAATATAAAAGAGCATATTAAAGCCCATTAAACATCCAAAATAGATAATATAATAGCATGGAACAATCAAAAATTATAGATATATTGGAGACGTATCATTCATCGAGGTATTTCATGGAAAAATTCTTATTCAAGTATCCTTTAATGCTATCCAGAAATTCTATATCATTTCCAATCAACAATATGTCATGCACATATAATATCAGAAATGCTATAGAGCTCCCACTCACTTTGTTGTAAATACAGGCTTCACAGTAAGTCTGTATAAAACCATATGCTTTGATCACCTCATCAAAGCGTATATTCCAACTCCGAGATGCTTGCACCAGTCCATAGATGGATCGTTGGAGCTTGTATACCTTGTTAGTACCTTTAGGATCGACAAAACCTTCTGGTTGCATCACATACAACTCTTCTTAGAGATATCCATTTAATGAAAGCAGTTTTGACATCCATTTGCCAGATTTCATTAAATGTGGCAATTGCTAACATGATTCGGACGGACTTAAGCATCGCTATGGTTGAGAAAGTCTCATCGTAGTCAACCCCTTGAACTTGTTGAAAACTTTTTGCGACAAGTCGAGCTTTGTAGACAGTAACATTACCATCAGCGTCAGTCTTCTTCTTGAAGATCCATTTATTCTCTATGGATTGCCGATCATCTGGCAAATCCACCAAAGTCCATACTTTGTTCTCATACATGGATCCTATCTCAGATTTCATGGCCTCGAGCCATTTATCGGAATCTGGGCTCATCATAGCTTCTTCATGGTTCGTACGTTCGCCATGGTCTAGTAACGTGACTTCCATAATAGGATTACCGTACCACTCTCGTGCGGATCGTGCTCTGGTTGACCTTCGAGGTTTGGTGGTAACTTGATATGAAGTTTCATGATCATCATCATTAGCTTCCTCTCTAGTTCGTGTAGGCATCACGGGAACAGATTTCTCTGATGAGCTACTTTCCAAATTGAGAGAAGGTACAATTACCTCATCAAGTTCTACTTTCCTCCCACTCACTTCTTTCGAGAGAAACTCCTTCTCTAGAAAGGTTCCATTCTTGGCAACGAAGATCTTGCCTTGGGATTTGTGGTAGGTGTACCCAATTGTTTCCTTAGGGTATCCTATGAAGACGCACTTCTCCGATTTGGGTTTGAGCTTATTAGGTTGAAGCCTTTTGACATAAGTGTTGCAACCCCAAACTTAAAGAAATGGCAGCTTAGGTTTCTTGCTAAACCATAGTTCATACAGTGTCGTCTCAATGGATTTAGACGGTGCCCTATTAACATGAATGTGGTTGTCTCTAATGCATAACCCAAATTGATAGTGGTAAATTGTTAAGAGACATCATAGATCACATCATATCTAATAAAGTACGGTTACGATGTTCGGGCACACCATTATGATGTGGTGTTCCAGATGGCGTGAGTTGTGAAACTATTCCACATTGTTTTAAATGAAGGCCAAACTCGTAACTAAAATATTCACCTCCTCGATCAGACCGTACAAACTTTATTTTCTTGTTACGATGATTCTCCAATTCACTCTGAAATTCCTTGAACTTTTCAAATGTTTCAGAATTGTGTTTCATTAATTAGATATAACCATATCTGCTCAAATCATCAGTGAAGGTTAGAAAATAACGATACCCGCCGCCTGCCTCAACACTCATTGGACCGCATATATCGGTATGTATTATTTCAATAAGTCATTGGCTCGCTCCATTGTTCCAGAGAACGGAGTTTTAGTAATCTTGCCCATTAGGCATGGTTCGCAAGTATCAAATGATTCATAATTAATTGATTCCAAAAAGCCCATTAGCATGGAGTTTCTTCATGCTCTTTACACCAATATGACCTAAACGGCAGTACCACAAGTATGTTGCACTATCATTACCAACTTTGCATCTTTTGGTATCAATATTATGAATATGTGTATCACTATGATCGAGATTCAATAAACCATTAACATTGGGTTATGACCATAGAAGGTTTTTTTCATGTAAACAGAATAACAATTATTCTTTGTCTTAAACGAATAACTGTATTGCAATAAACACGATCCTATATTGTTCATGCTCAACGCAAACACCAAATAACATTTATCTAGGTTCAACATAATCCCGAAAGTATAGGGACTGTGCAATGATGATCATATCAATCTTGAAAACACTTCCAACACACATCGTCACTTCACCCTCAACTAGTCTCCATTTATTCTGCAACTCCTGTTTCGAGTTACTAATCTTAGCAACCGAACAGGTATCAAATACCCAGGGGCTACTACGAATACTAATAAGGCACACATCAATAACATATATATAAGATATACCTTTGTTTACTTTGCCATTCTTCTTATCCGCCAAGTATTTGGGGTAGTTCCGCTTCTAGTGACCATTTCCTTTGCAGTAGAAGCACTCAGTTTCAGGCTTAGGTCTAGCTTTGGGCTTCTTCATGGGAGTGGAAACTTACTTGCCATTCTTCTTGAAGTTCCCTTTCTTCCCCTTGCCCTTTTTCTTGAAACTAGTGGTCTTGTTTAACCATCAACACTGGATGCTCTTTCTTGATTTCTACCTTCGCCGATTTCAGCATCGCAAAGAGCTCTGGAATCGTTTTCATCATACCTTGCATATTATAGTTCATCACGAAGTTCTAGTAGCTTGGTGACAGTGACTAGAGAAATCTGTCAATCACTATCTTATCTGGAAGATTAACTCCAACTTGATTCAAGCGATTGTAGCACCTAGACATTCTGAGCACATGCTCACTAGCTGAGATATTCTCCTCCATCTTATAGGCAAAGTACTTGTCAGAGGTCTTATACCTCCCGACACGGGCATGAGTCTGAAATATCAATTTCAGCTCTTGGGACATCTCATATGCTCTATGGCATTCAGAACTTTTTTGAAGTCCCGGTACTAAGCCGAAAACATGGTACACTAAACTATCAAGTAGTCATCATATCGAGCTTGCCAAATGTTCATAGCGTCCGCATCTTCTCGTGCAATAGGTTTGTCACCTAGCGGTGCATCAAGGACATAATTCTTCAGTGCAGCAATGAGGATAATCCTCAGATCGTGGACCCATTCCACATCATTGCTACTATCATTTTTCAACTTAGTTTTCTCTAGGAACATACCAAAAAATAAGGGAGCTACAACGCGAGCTATTGATCTACAACATAATTTCCAAATACTATCAGGACTAAGTTCATGATAAATTTAAGTTCAATTAATCAAATTACTTAAGAACTCCCACTTAAATAGACATCCCTCAAGTCATCTAAATGATACGTGATCCAAATCAACTCAACCATGTCCGATCATCACGTGAGATGGAGTAGTCATCTATGGTGAACATCTCTATATTGATCATATCTACTATATGATTCACGTTCGACCTTTCGGTCTCTAGTGTTCCGACGCCATGTCTGTACATGCTAGGCTCGTCAAGTTTAACCTGAGTATTCCGCATGTGTAAAACTATATTGCACCTGTTATATGTGAACGTAGAGCCTATCACACCCGATCATCACGTGGTGTCTCAGCATGACAAACTGTCGCAACAGTGCATACTTATGGAGAACACTTATACTTTGAAATTTAGTTAAGGGATCATCTTATAATGCTACCATCGTACTAAGAAAAATAAGATGCATAAAGATAAACATCACATGCAATCAAAATATGTGACATGATATGGTCATCATCATCTTGTGCTTTTGATCTCCATCTCCAAAGCATCATCATGATCTCCATCATCACCGGCTCGACACCTTGACCTCCATCGTTGCGTCATGGTCGTCTCGCCAACTATTGCTTCTACAACTATCGCTAACACATAGTGATAAAGTAAAGCAATTACATGGCGTTTGCATTTCATACAATAAAGAGACAATCATAAGGCTCCTACCGGTTGCTGATAACATTTACAAAACATGATCATCTCATACAATAACGTATATCACATCATGTCTTAACCATATCACATCACAACATGCCTTGCAAAAACAAGTTAGACGTCATCTACTTTGTTGTTGCAAGTTTTACGTGGCTGCTACGGGCTTCTAGCAAGAACCGTCACTACAAAATCCGTGACATTTTGAGCCGAACGAAAAAATTCTGTCATAATTATGACACTTCTATGACGATAATTGTGACAAAACCCGGTATCATCATAGATGTGGTGGGCTCCTACTTCTATGACAAAAAATCATGACAGAAAATGGGCTTTTCGTCCTGGGCGGGCCGGAGACGCAGCTGCATGACATTCTTTGGACCGTGCATGACGAAAAAAACCATGGTAGAAGCAAGGGCGAGGCAAATATCAGGGAGTTCCCGGTTAGGGTGGGTGGTAGGGGGCCGAGTGATGCGCGTTTCTCTTGTACACATACGCGCGTGGGTGCAAGGCGTTGGGATCTAACTGAACCCGAGCGAGGCGTTCGCCTACTAAACCCGAGCGATTGCACTACAGGCTATGCGTTACCGAACCTGAGCGATCGAGCGATTCCTTCACTACTGCTGCTAACTGAAGACGATCGATGCTGCCTATGGATGAACAGTGAGTGTTGTTGGGGGGGGTTGGATAAACAGTTCCCAGTGGGGGGTTGGATGAACAGGACCCCGTGGTGTTGCCACTAGATGAACAGGACCCCGATCGATCGAGCCGGTTGGGCGTGGATGAACAAGACCCCTTGGAGGGCTACATGAACAGGACCATGTGGAGGGAAGGTTGAATAGTAGTCGGTGGAGGACTGGTTGAACAGTAGCCGGTGGAGGGCTGGATAAACAGTAGTCTATGGACGGGTGGTTGAACAGGATCCCGTGGAGAGGGCTAGTTGAACAGTAGCCGGTGGAGGAGCGCGCGGTGGAGGCTGGATGAATAGGAGCCCATGGATGAATAGTCACTGGTGGAGGCTGGAGGAGGTCGACGGTGGATGAACAGTAGCCCGTGGAAATTGGAGGAGGTCGACGGTGGAGATGAACAGTTTCCCGTGGAGTCCCGTTTTGCAGTACGCCACACCTCTCCCGATGAACAGAACCCCCGTTTCGACCATAGCGCTCCAACACAAGTCCATTTCCTCCGTTTTGCGGTACGCCACACCCCTCCCGATCAAAAGGACCCCGTTTTGACCGTAGGAGGTCCACAGAAGTCTGTTTCCTCCGTTTTGTGGTACGCCAGACCCCTCCTGATGAACAGGATCCCGTTTCGACCGTGGCCATTCGAACACAAGGCCGTTTCCTCTGTTCTGTGGTACACCAAGCCTCGTTTCCATGGGTTGTTTCGTCCAAGCCCTCCCGATAAACACGACAACGCATTTCGTTCTGACCCAGCCAGTTGGCTTCCCATGAACACGACGACGATGCAGTTTCTCCGTTCTGACCCATCCATGTACACGAGCCCTGGCCGTACGTATGCGCGAGTAGGCGTTCGAGACCCCGCTCATACGTATGTGGCCGTATTTACTTTCTTGCACCCTGGCCGTTGTACGTACGTGTACATCCTACGTGCGCGCCTATACTATGACACGTGTTCGCTTCTACATCGACCAGTATGTACATACACATTCGTGACCAAAATGACAACGCTACATACGCTTCGACCAGGTGGGTCCCGATTGTCAGGCACTTCCTTGCATGCAAAGATGTAGCTGGTGGGTCCCAGCAGTCAG
Source organism: Triticum aestivum (assembly GCF_018294505.1). Lineage (NCBI taxonomy): Eukaryota > Viridiplantae > Streptophyta > Magnoliopsida > Poales > Poaceae > Triticum > Triticum aestivum. The sequence goes on along the minus strand of NC_057795.1, from coordinate 120,148,575 downwards.
GGGGGGACGTTTTTTTGCGAAATACGGTGGCCCGTCCAGTGGGTCCCTGCTGTTAGGTGGAGGAATAATTATTTTGCGCGTAATACGGAGGCACTTCCTTGCGGCTGTCGTGGACCCAGCTGTCAGCTTCTCCACGTACAGTACTCTTCCGATGGACGTAGTTCCTTGATGTATACTACACAACCTTCTTCTTGTAGCCGTTGTTGGGCCTACAAGTGCACAGGTTTGTAGGACAGTAGCAAATTTCCCTCAAGTGGAGGACCTAAGGTTTATCAATCCGTAGGAGGCGTAGGATGAAGATGGTCTCTCTCAAACAACCCTGCAACCAAATAACAAAGAGTCTCTTGTGTCCCCAACACACCCAATACAATGGTAAATTGTATAGGTGCACTAGTTCGGCGAAGAGATGGTGATACAAGTGCAATATGGATGGTAGATAAAGGTATTTGTAATCTGAAATTATCAAAACAGCAAGGTAGCAAGCGATAAAAGTGAGCATAAACGGTATTGCAATGATAGGAAACAAGGCCTAGGGTTCATACTTTCACTAGCGCAAGTTCTCTCAACAATAATAACATAGATAGATCATATAAAAATCCCTCAACATGCAACAAAAGAGTCACTCCAAAGACACTAATAGCGGAGAACGAACGAAGAGATTATAGTAGGGTACGAAACCACCTCAAAGTTATTCTTTCGGATCAATCTATTAAAGAGTTCGTACTAGAATAACACCTTAAGACACAAATCAACCAAAACCCTAATGTCACCTAGATACTCCATTGTCACCTCAAGTATCCGTGGGCATGATTATACGATATGCATCACACAATCTCAGATTCATCTATTCAACCAACACAAAGTACTTCAAAGAGTGCCCCAAAGTTTCTACCGGAGAGTCAAGAACGTGTGCCAACCCCTATGCATAGGTTCATGGGCAGAACCCGCAAGTTGGTCACCAAAACATACATCAAGAGGCACATGATATCCCATTGTCACCACAGATAATCACGGCAAGACATACATCAAGTGTTCTCATAAAAGACTCAATCCGATAAGATAACTTCAAAGTGGAAAACTCAATCTATCACAAGAGAGTAGAGGGGGAGAAACATCATCAGATCCAACTATAATAGCAAAGCTCGAGATACATCAAGATCGTGCCATAGAAGGAACACGAGAGAGAGAGAGATCAAACACATAGCTACTGGTACATACCCTCAGCCTCGAGGGTGAACTACTCCCTCCTTATCATGGAGAGCGCCGGGATGATGAAGATGTCCACCTGTGATGGGTTCCCCCTCCGGCAGGGTGCCGGAACGGGCTCCTGAGAGGTTTCTAGTGGCTACAGAGGCTTGCGGCGGCGGAACTCCCAATTTATCTTGATATTCAATGGTTTTAGGGTACATAGGCTTATATAAGCGAAAGAAGTCGGTAGGGAGGTGCTCGAGGGGCCCACGAGACAGGGGGCATGCCCAGTAGGGGGGGCACACCCTCTTATCTCGTGGCCTCCTCGAGGCTCTTCTGACGTGAACTCCAAGTCTCCTCGGTGATATTCTTCCCAAAAATAACGCTGCCGAAGGTTTCATTCCGTTTGGACTCCATTTGATATTCATTTTCTTCGAAATACTGAAACAAACAATAAAACAGCAATATGGGTTGGGCCTCTGGTTAATAGGTTAGTCCCAAAAGTAATACTCCCTCCGTCCTAAAATAAGTGACTCAAAAATGACTCAACTTTGTACTAATGTTAGTACAAAGTTGAGTAAGTTTTGAGTCACTTATTTTAGGACGGAGGGAGTATAAAAGTGTAAAATAAAGCCCGTAATCATTCAAAACAGATAATAAAATAGCATGAATGTTTCATAAATTATAGATACGTTGGAGACGTATCAACATCCCCAAGCTTACTTCCTACTCGTCCTCGAGTGGGTAAATGATAAAGAAAGAATTTATGAAGGGTGAATGCTAGAAGTGCACAAGTTTGATCAACGATTACTAGCATGATAATATGTCATAACAGTAGTTCATCTCATTAAACTTTTCATAATCAAGTAACAAGCTATTCACATGTTAAAGCATAGGCCATAAACTTTCTTGAAAACTAGCAAACTACATTCTTAGTCATCAAACAATTGCAATTCATCTTACTTTCAGGAAGAGTCTATGTCAGAGCTTTGATTTAGCAAACTTCACATACTCAACTATCATATAGTCTTCTACAATTGCTAACACTCACGCAATACTTGTGGTTATGAAGTTTTAATCAGACACAGAGAAAGATTGGGGCTTATAATGTTGTCTCCAAACGTATTCACCTTTGGGTGATGTCAACAATAATAGTTCATGCTAACGTACATCCAATTGGATATATATATCAGGATCACCCCACCATGAAGTGCTTGCCAAAGAATAAAACGAAAAAGGGAAAGGTGAAGATCACCTTGACTCTTGCATAAAGTAAAAGACATAAAGTAAAAGATAGGCCCTTCATAGAGGGAAGCAGAGGTTGTCATGTGCTTTTAGGGTTGGATACACAAAATCTTAATGCGAAAGAACGCCACTTTATATTGCCCCTTGTATATGGACCTTTAATATGCAGTCCGTCACTTTTATTGCTTCCATAACAAGTTCGTACAAAGCTTATTTTCTCCACACTAATAAGTCATGCATATTTAGAGAGCAATTTTTATTGCTTGCACCGATGACAACTTACTTGAAGGATCTTACCCAATCTGTAGGTAGGTATGGTGGACTCTCATGGCAAAAACTAGGTTTAAGGATATTTGGAAGCACAAGTAGTATCTCTACTTGGTGCTAGGAATTTTGGCTAGCATGAGGGGAAAGGCAAGCTCAACATGTTTGAATGATCCATGACAATATACTTTAACTGAGATGCGAGAAAACATAACCCATTACGTTGTCTTCCTTGTCCAACATCAACTCTTTAGCATGTCATGCTTAATGAGTGCTCAAAATTATAAAAGATGTCTATGATAATATATTTAAATGTGAAATCTCTCTTCCTTCAATATTCTTTCATGAATTGTTCAAATGACCAATACAATGCTTGCTAACCGTCAATAAATTTGCAACCTCTACTTCTTAGATGTGAAGTCATTACTCCCCATGGGATAAGCAAAAGAGACATATATAATTTCAGATTTATGACAATCAACTCATTCAACAATTTACTCATAGGATATAAGTGAAGCACGCGAGTAAATGAAAAGCTACTCCAAAAAGATATAAGTGAAGATCAATGAGTAGCTAAATAATTGTGCAACTATATGATGACTCTCTCTCATTAAGGAATTTCAGATCTTGGTATTGTATTCAAACAGCAAGCAAAGCAAAATAAAATGACAATGCAAGGATAGCACAACTCATGTGAAGAAGCAAAAACTTAGGCTCAACCGATACTAACCGATGATTGTTGAAGAAGAAAGGTGGGATGCCTACCGGGGCATCCCCAAGCTTAGATGCTTGAGACTTCTTGAAATATTATCTTGGGGTGCCTTGGGCATCCCCAATCTTGAGCTTTTATGTCTCCTTAATTCCTCTCGTATCATGGTTTCTCTTTTTATCAAAAGCTTCATTCACAACAAACTCAACAAGAACTCGTGAGATAGGTTAGTATAAACCAATGCAAAACCATATCATCTTCTACTGTAACAAATCACTAACATTATTATTCAACATTGAATACTAAATTTCTATGCCTATTTAATACTCATATCCTCAAATACAATCATTAAATAAGCAAGCATGTGCAAACAATGCAAACATAGCAGCAATCTGCCAAAACAGTACAGTCTATAAAGAATGCAAGAGTAACAATACTTCCCTGACTCCAAAAATTATGAACTAAAATTCCCACGGTAATACATTTATCAGAGCTTAATATGCAAAAAGATTCAACATTATACCATTCTCTGACTTTTCTAGGGAATTTTTGCAACAGCGGTAAACTTTCTGTTTTCAAACAGCAACATGTATACTAGCAAAATAAACATGGCAAAGGCTATCCTTGACTTTTTTATTGAAACTAAAGATTCAAAACATTATTCTAACTAACAGAAAGCAAAAACTAGCAAAATAAAATGACGCTCCAAGCAAAACACATATCATGTGGTGAATAAAAGTATAGCTTCAAGTAAAGTTACCGATGAACGAAGACGAAAGAGGGGATGCCATCCGGGGCATCCCCAAGCTTAGGCTCTTGGTTGTCCTTGAATATTACCATGGATCGCCTTGGGAATCCCCAATCTTAGGCTCTTTCCACTCCTTATTCCATAGTCCATCGAATCTTTTCCCAAAACATGAAAACTTCAACCACACAAAACTCAAAACAAAACTCGTAAGCTCCGTTAGTATAAGAAAATAAATCCACCACTTAGGTACTGTGATGAACTCATTAAAAATTCATATTGGTGTAATATCTACTGTATTCTAACTTCTCTATGGTTCATACCACTTAATACTAGCCATAGATGCATCAAAATAAGCAAACAACACAATGAAAACAGAATCTGTCAAAAACAGAACAGTCTGTAGTAATCTGTATCAAACGTATACCTCTGGAACCCCAAAAATTATGAAATAAATTTCTGGACCTGAGTAATTTGTCTATTAATAATCTTAAAAAAGAATCAACCTAAAATAACTCTTCTGTAAAAATTGGCAGCTAATCTTGTGAGCGCTAAAGTTTCTGGGTTTTTTTACAGCAAGATCATAAAGACTTCACCCAAGTCTTCCCAAAGGCTCGACTTGGCACTTTATTGAAACAAAAGCTATAAAACATGATTAATAAAGTAGCATAATCATGTGAACACACAAAACAGTAAGGATAAATAGTGGGTTGTCTCCCAACAAGCGCTTTTCTTTAATGCCTTTCTAGCTAGGCATGATGATGGCAATGATGCTCACATAAAAGATATGAATTGAAACATAACGGGAGCATCATGAAGCATATGACTAGCACATTTAAGCCTAACCCACTTCCTATGCCTAGGGATTTTGTGAGCAAACATCTTATGGGAACAATAATCAACTAGCATAGGAAGGTAAAACAAGCATAAGTTCAAAAATTGAAGCACATAGAGAGGAAACTTGACATTATTGCAACTCCTACAAGCATATGTTCCTCTCTCATAATAATTTTCAGTAGCATCATGAATGAATTCAACAATATAACCAGAACCTAAAGCATTCTTTTAATTATATACTAGCATAGAAGATTTACTACTCTCCACATAAGCAAAATTCTTCTCATGAATAATAGTGGGAGCAAACTCAACAAAATAATTATCATGTGAGGCATAATCCAATTGAAAACTAAAATCATGATGACAACTTTCATGGTTACCATTATTCCAAATAGCAAACAAGTCATCACAATAATCATCATAGATAGCAACTTTGTTCTCATAATCAATTGGAACCCCTTCTGAAATAGTGGAATCATCACTAAATAAAGTTGACACTCTTCCAAATCCACTTTCATGTTCATCACAATAAGATTCAACATCCTCCAAAATAGTAGGATCACTACTTCCTAAAGTTGACACTCTTCCACACCCACTTTCATCAATATAATCATCATAAATAGGAGGCATGCTTTCATCATAATAAATATTCCCATCAAAACTTAGGGGACAAAAAATATCATCTTCATCAAACATAGCTTCCCCAAGGTCGTGGCTTTGCATATCATTAGCATCATGGATATTCAAGGAATTCATACTAACAACATTGCAATCTTGCTCATCATTCACATATTTCATGCCAAGCATTCTATGTAATTCTTCTTCTAGCACTTGAGCACAATTTTCCTTTCCATCATTCTGACGAAAGATATTAAAAATACGAAGCGTATGGGACAAACTCAACTCCATTTTTTTGTGTAGTTTTCTTTTATGAACTAAACTAGTGATAAAACACGAAACAAAAAGATTCGATTGCAAGATCTAAAGATATACCTTCAAGAACTCACCTCCCCGGCAACGGCGCCAGAAAAGAGCTTCATGTCTACTACACAACCTTCTTCTTGTAGACGTTGTTGGGCCTGCAAGTGCATAGGTTTGTAGGACAGTAGCAAATTTCCCTCAAGTGGATGATCTAAGGTTTATCAATCCGAAGGAGGCGTAGGATGAAGATGGTTTCTCTCAAACAACCCTGCAACCAAATAACAAAGAGTCTCTTGTGTCCCCAAGACACCCAATACAATGGTAAATTGTATAGGTGCACTAGTTCGGCGAAGAGATGGTGATACAAGTGCAATATGGATGGTAGGTAAAGGTATTTCTAATCTGAAATTATAAAAACAGCAAGGTAGCAAGCGATAAAAGTGAGCGTAAACGGTATTGCAATGATAGGAAACAAGGCCCAGGGTTCATACTTTCACTAGTGCAAGTTCTCTCAACAATAATAACATAGATAGATCATATAACAATCCCTCAACATGCAACAAAGAGTCACTCCAAAGACACTAATAGCGGAGAACGAACGAAGAGATTATGGTAGGGTATGAAACCACCTCAAAGTTATTCTTTCGGATCGATCTATTAAAGAGTTCGTACTAGAATAACACCTTAAGACACAAATCAACCAAACCCCTAATGTCACCTAGATACTCCATTGTCACCTCAAGTATCTGTGGGCATGATTATATGATATGCATCACACAATCTCAGATTCATCTATTCAACCAACACAAAGTACTTCAAAGTGTGCCCCAAAGTTTCTACCGGAGAGTCAAGAACGTGTGCCAACCCCTATGCATAGGTTCATGGGCGGAACCCGCAGGTTGGTCACCAAAACATACATCAAGAGGCACATGATATCCCATTGTCACCACAGATAAGCACGGCAAGACATACCTCAAGTGTTCTCATAAAAGACTCAATCCAATAAGATAACTTCAAAGGGGAAAACTCAATCTATCACAAGAGAGTAGAGGGGGAGAAACATCATAAGATCCAACTATAATAGCAAAGCTCGAGATACATCAAGATCGTGCCATAGAGGGAACACGAGAGAGAGAGAGAGAGAGAGAGAGATCAAACACATAGCTACTGGTACATACCCTTAGCCTCGAGGGTGAACTACTCCCTCCTTGTCACGGAGAGCGCCGGGATGATGAAGATGGCCACCGGTGATGGGTTCCCCCTCCGGCAGGGTGCCGGAACGGGCTCCCGAGAGGTTTCTGGTGGCTACGGAGGCTTGCGGCGGCGGAACTCCCAATCTATCTTGATATTTGATGGTTTTAGGGTATGTAGGCTTATATAGGCGAGAGAAGTCGGTCGGGAGGTGCTGGAGGGGCCCACGAGACAGGGGGCGTGCCCAGTAGGGGGGCGCGCCCTCCTATCTCGTGGCCTCCTCGAGGCTCTTCTGACGTGAACTCCAATCTCCTGGGTGATATTCTTCCCAAAAATAACAATGTCGAAGGTTTCATTCCGTTTGGACTCCGTTTGATATTCCTTTTCTTCGAAATACTGAAACAGGCAATAAAATAGCAATATGGGCTGGGCCTCCGGTTAATAGGTTAGTCCCAAAAGTAATATAAAAGTATAAAATAAAGCTCGTAATCATTCAAAACAGATAATAAAATAGCATGAATGCTTCATAAATTATAGATACGTTGGAGACGTATCATTCCTTGACCATGTTAACCACGCCGCGCCGAGAGCACTAGGGCGGTGGACGATGGCGGGGCCTAGGAAGGGGACGATGCGGAGCCGCGAAAGATGCGGCAGTGGAAGCCCGTGTGGAGAGGAGTACGAGGGTTCACTGGTTCGGCTGCGGTGTGAGGCAGTTGTTGCCGCAGAATAACAGGGGGTGTGGGTGAGTAGAGGGATGGCCTAGCTAGCGGTAGGAGTCGTAGGGGCGGTGAGGCCTCCGTGACATCACAGCCGGCCACGGGAGGCAGGAGAATGCGGCACGACCGTCGCTGCTTTGGGTGGCTGGAGCAAGAAGACCAGAGGTTGAAGAAGCACTACGGCTGTTGGATGGACATTGTACGGTCACTGCAGCTAGAATCGTTTATATTGACTAAGTTGACAAAGCCCTTGGTACACGTCAACTTAGTAGGCCCACAGGCCAGCCTCCAAACCAGTGCGCCCTAGTTGTCAGGGGGAGGAATCATTTTTTGGGCGGCTGAAGCAAGAATATCCAAGATTGAAGAAGAAGCATGACATCTGTTGGATGGACATCCAATGGCCACTGCTGCTAGAACCGTGTGTTGACTATAAGTTGACAAAGCCTTGCATACGCGTCAACTTTTTTTTGAGGGGACGCATCAACTTAGTAGGCCCACAAGTGTGTGGGAGAGAACTTATAGCCCATTTGAGATTTGTAAGAATGTACAACCCATTTTTGAATTCTAATGGAATTTACTACTACCCATTTACAGTTTATTAAAAGTACAACCCATTTTCTAGCTAAGACAACGATTAATAATTTCAACCAACCGATAAAACAGAATTCGATAAAATTTCCCACATTTTGATGGGATCCGAAATATTTTTAGCCCGAAATTTCTAGTCAGATTAAATACAATTTCAATATAAATGTGTAGTACGTAAAAATACAACGAAACATTGTGCGCACAACAATTAATGAAATTAAAATTTTCAAAATCCAAAAATAGTATTTTATAAAGTAATTACGTGTTTGGTGCATTTTTTATAGTTATTGCCCTGTTTATATAGATACATCCCATTTATTATTTCTTAAAGCCCATTTTCTTGTTAATCCTAATGCATCCCTCCTAGGAAAGATTTGCAGCCCAGCGGGGCGGAGAATAACAAGTTGACCTTGCCTGGATATTCCTAAAAAGAAGTATAGCTGGGCTAGCCATTTTCAGCTTGAAAAAAATTAATACCTGGGCTGGATATCTGGCCTGGGCTAGACGGGCCACATCCCGCCCAGTTAATACCCTACTCTCCTCTGAACAACAATGAAAACATTGCTCAAGAAAAACTCTGCAATGCTAAAACCTCTAAAACACAAATACTGCTCGAGTTGCTTGGTCCCAGCTGTCGGCTGCTCCTTGTGCAATTCTCTTGTTTATTGACTACATAGGTTGACAATGTTGTGGGACCATGATGTTAGGAAACCAAGAGGAAGAAAAATAAAATAACAGTTGTATATAATAAGGAGGCACTTGCGTATGTGCGGCAATGGCCCTAGTGGGTCCCCACTATCATCCTCTCCAAGTAAAGTCATCTCCTCATTCCTCATGTCCATTGACCATGTTGACAACGCGAGACGGCGGCGCCACGGTGAGCGCAACAACTTGAAGGACGACAGAGAGAGAGCCTCGCGGGCCCTACGGATGGTCTGATACAACGCCCGCTACTCATTCGGGAAGACAGGATCATAGGGCCACATGTCCGCGACGACATTGTCGTTCGCTTGTTCACCAGTGCTTGTTGAGGAGATGAAGATTGCAGCACAGGTCCTCCTGCGCTGGTAGCTCTTCCGCCATTAGGGCGTCGAAGTGCGGTCGCACCTGCTCTATGTGTAAGTGCATCTAGTGCCCCTTAGTGATTTTGGTGTATTGAAGACTTATATGTTAAGGGACTAATGCGTTTGTGAGTATACACAGGTCTATAAGTCTATGAGGAGTTTGATATTTATAGAGAAAGTCGACCCCTAAAAATGAAGTTCTTCAACTGAAGACTTTGATATTCCGAAGACTTTCTGAAGACTTTGAAAGTGAAGAAATTGGTGTGACCTTGAAGACTTGGTATTCATTTGTGGAACATGAAGCGTGAAGACTTTTGTTTTCGTAGTTTCATTTTCTCCTTCTTGAGTCATAGGAAACACCGTACTATTAAAGGGGGTCGAGGAAATACTAAGGAAAATTTTCCATGTGATGCTCAACTCAAAATCCTACACCTACCAATCCCTTCGAGTGAAGCCTTTGGAAATCTCATATAGTTCAGTCATTTTCTTCAGTGACAGAGACGAAGTTCTTCTGGTCGCTGATGAATTTGTTCTGACTGAGGAGTTAGGAATTCGCCAGTGCGAATTACCTACACGGTGAGGAACATGATAGCCCTGAGGAATTTGAGAGTCAAATTTCTGACCGTTGCTGGTGCTGCGCGCCAGCTGTCCCAAAATATCTTATCCACCTAACGGTCATATCATTGAGGGGCATTTATGTCTTATCATGTCGGGCTGCTCCCTAGGCTATAAATAGCCGCCCCCTACAACCACTAGCTGGTTGGCTGCTCCGAGAGAACTTGACACTTGTCATTTGAGAGCAACCCATCCTCCGAGGACTTTGAGCGAAAATCATCAAGTGAGGAAAAACCCCAAACCCAAACACCTACAAACCCAAAGTGATTGAGCATCACTGAAGAGATTGATCCTGCGTGGATCTGACGCTTGTTATCTTTGAAGATTGTGCTTCTTCCAGACGGTTAGGCGTCAAGGTCTAGAGCATCCAAGAGGAATTGTGGATCGCCGAGTGACCAAGTCTGTGAAGGTTTGGAAGTCGCCTGAAGACTTACCATGAGTGATTGGACGAGGTCTGTGTGACCTTAGTTCAAGGAGAATACGGTGAGGACTAGGTGTCCTGAGCTGCATGCTCAGCGACTGGGTGTCCGGGACTGTGTGTCCTCGAGTTTAAATACTCAGCCGCTCCAACCAGACGTACAACTAAGACAGCAATTGGAACTGGTCTACCAAATCATTGTCTTCACCAACCTACTGGTTCTATTTCCTCAACCCTTTCATTTCCTCATTACTGTGTTGAGTGTTTGTTCATATATGTGTTTGAAGACTTTGACTGAAGACTTTCTAAATTTCCTCAGTTCAATTTCTTCAGTCTGTTTGTCTTCATCCTGTGCTATCCTGTGATTACGCTTTCTGTACTCTGTGTTAGTCTTCATTTCATCTTGATGACCATGCTTGTATTCTGTTATGCTTACTTCTGAGTACTTATTCCACTGCTAATAGTTCTTCGCTAAGGAATTTCCTCACCGGAAAATTCCTTAGTGAAGAATTCATAAAAATCGCCTATTCACCCCCCCTCTAGTCGACATAACGCACTTTCAATTGGTATCAGAGCAAGGTACTCCCTTGTTCTGTGTGATTTTGGTTTAACCGCCTGGAGTTTTAGTTATGTCGACCGCAGGTATGAAGAAAGTGACATGCCCTATCTTTGATGGTCATGATTATCCCAAGTGGAAGGCCATGATGAGGAAGCACCTCATGGCAAGGGACAGCGAGCTGTGGACCGTCACTGAGATTGGTCTTACTGATCTATGCAAGTCGGCGAACGCAGATGATATTCGCAAATACACTCGACTTGACTTCATGGCGAAGGATATCATCTGTTCCTGCCTATCCAGAGATCAATTCAGGCACATTATGCATCTTTGCAATGCAAAGCTCATCTGGGACCGAATCTCCGACGTCTATGAAGGTCATCGAACCCGTCATGATCCTTGGTTTGAGGACTTCAAGGAATCTCTCAAAATGATGACTTTCAAACCAGAATCATCATCTTCTGCATCATGTCTCATGGCAAAGGGTGTCGAGGTAACCGAATGTTCCTCATCTGAATTTAGTGACTGTGAATCTGATGATGATGATTCTGATGACGATATTGAACCTAGCTATACCAAACTTGTTTGCATTGCCACCAAACAACAACATGCCTTAGAAAAGGTTCAAAACATGCTAGACAAAAGTGATGATATGTTGGGTGAAGAAATGGATCGCACTAAAGCCCTGACTGAAAATCTTCAGAGACTTCAGTCTAGGTTTGATAACCTTCAAAGTCATCATAACACTCTCTTATCTGATCATGAGAAACTTTCTTATGAATTTCTTCAAAGAAAGCAAGATATTGAGAAGCTAAGAGTGAGTTATGAAGATCTTCAAAAGGAGCGCGATTCATTACTTGCTCAACAAATCAGCACTTCACAGGAAGAATTTGTTCCTCCATGCTTAACGTGAATCTGCTAATTCTTCACCTGAATGTTCAAATGCTTCAACTATTACAAATTCTTCACCTGCCTCTGCTATCACTAATTCCTCATCTGAGGACATTGCTAGTATCACTGACGATGCAGGGCTGAAGGAACTGTACACGACAGGCATGTACAAAAGCCTCAAAGGGCATCAGATTCTTTGTGATGTGCTCAAAAAGCAGATCCTCAACAGAAACCCTAGGAAAGAGGGTATTGCCTTTGAGAGGAAACTTAATGCTGATGGAACATATTGGAAGCCTGAGCAGTACCCCAAAACCTCATGGGTTGCTGCAAAGGGACCTCCAGTTGATCCATCCAAGTTATCTGGCTTTACATGTGAATCTCCTCATTCTTCTGATGAGTCATTTGACTTCAACTATAAACTGTTCAAAAATCAGAATGGTGAAGTATTTGCTAGATATGTTGGGACTAACTGCAGGAATGGTTCCCCTATGAAGAAAATCTGGGTTCCCAAAAGTTATGTTGAAAGTCTTCAGGTGAATGTCCTCATGACACCACCTGTGAAGAATAGGAACCCCAGAACAAACTCTTCATATGGATCCAAGTCCTCATATGGATCAAATTCCTCAAATGGATCAAAGTCCTCACATGATTATCATCGTGCTAACAACTCTGTTTCGCAGGGTAGAGCTAAGGGCTATGACTATGCACATTATTCTTCAAATCATTATGTTCATAAGTCCTCGAAGAATTTCTCTGCTTATTCATATGCTTACCCTAACCCCTCTTATGTGAAACGAAATGGTTTGGCTTCTATGCCACCATTCTTGTATGGTGCTCGCAAAGTGATGAACTCTTTGCCACCCCTTCAGATGTGGGTGGTGAAGAAAAAGAACTAATCTCTTATGAAGGGTCAGGTCTCCAGATGTGCCTTAACGTCTGAAGAATTTGCCGGGGACCTGACAAAATTGCCTGAAAGGACGCAGGCTAACCATGATGAAATGAATTTTCATTTCACACATCCTCCTAGTGCTATATCTGTTTACCGCTTGATGAAATTCATCTGATGAACTTGATATCATATTCTTCACTGATGAAGCATATGCGATTGTAAGTTACACTAATTCATCTGCAGGATGATCAACCCAAAACCACTGAATGGGTCCTCGATAGTGGATGTACAAATCACATGACTGGTGACAAGAATCTTTTGATGGATGCTCCCTTATCACCGTCACATCTGAAGCATATCATCTTTGCTGACAAAGGCAAAAGTCAGGTATTGGGTCTTGGTAAGGTTGCGATCTCTAAGGATAAACACATGGATAAAGTCATGCATGCTTGTTGAGTCCTTAGGATACAACCTCATGTCAGTCTCAATGCTTTGCGATCTTGATACGGTTGTTGTCTTTGGCAAGTATCGCTGTGTTGTGATTATGGAAGCTGACAATTCCAAAGTCTTTGAAGGCTTTAGGAGAGGAGATTTGTATATTGTTGATTTCTCTACAGGACCACAACCAGCCGTGTGTCTACTTGCAAAAGCTTCAGAAGGCTGGCTATGGCATCGGCGACTTGGTCACGCAGGCATGAGGAATTTGCACACGCTTGCGAAGAAGAAGCATGTCATTGGCATTGAGAATGTCAAATTCCTCAAGGATCACTTATGCGGAGCCTGTGAAGCTGGAAAAATGACCAAGGCCAAGCATCCAGCGAAGACTATCATGACCACTACTCGTCCATTAGAATTGCTTCACATGGACCTCTTCGGACCAAATCATTACTCAGCATTCTCTAATGCTGCATCTCTATATGGTTTTATCATTGTTGATGATTACTCTCGATATACATGGGTACACATTGTTACTTACAAACATGAAGTGCAGGAAGTCTTCAAACGATTTTCCTCGAGGGCTTCAACCAACTTTGGTGTGAAGTTCAAGCACATCAGAAGTGACAATGGAACTGAGTTCAAGAATTCCGGTCTTGATGACTATCTTGATGAACTTGGTATTACTCATGAGTTATCTGCTCCTTATACTCCTCAGCAAAATGGCGTCGTGGAGCGCAAGAACAGAACTCTGGTTGAGATGGCTCGCACTATGCTTGATGAATACAAAACGCCTCATCGTTTTTGGATTGATGCAATTGATACTGCATGCCACATCACCAACAGAGTATATCTTCACAAATTCTTCAAGAAGACGGCCTATGAACTCCTCACTGACAAGAAACCCAATGTGAGTTATTTCAAAGTCTTCGGTGCTAAATGTTGGATTAGAGATCCTCACCACAATTCTAAATTTGCACCAAAAGCACATGAAGGTTTTATGCTTGGTTACGGAAAGGACTCGCACACCTACAGAGTCTTCAACATTGCTCTTCACAAGATTGTTGAAACTGTAGATGTGCAGTGAAACTTATGGCTCGCAAAGAGAGCACCTACCTTCTGTTTTAGATGAACCAGCACCTGAGGATTCTATCAAGTTCAAGGCAACTGAGGATGTCATTCCTACTGAAGAATTTTCTGAAGAATTCATTCCAGTACGCGAAGAACGTCGAGTTGATGCACCTAAAGATAATGATGAAGACAATGGTGCTGAGGAAAATGATCAAATACCTCGACGACAACCTTCTCATCCTCGCGTTGCAAAAGAAGTACAAGTTGACAAGATCATCGATGACATTGAAGCGCCAGGTCCTCTCACACACTCAAAAGCTTCACATTTATCTAACTTTTGTGGGCCCTATGCTTTTGTCTCTATCACAGAGCCCACTAAGGTAGATGAAGCATTTTTGGAGCCGGAGTGGATTCAGGCTATGTAAGAAGAATTACATCAGTTCGAGCTCAACAATGTCTGGGAACTGGTCAAACGTCTAGATCCTCGCAAGCATAATATCATTGGCACAAAGTGGATCTACCGCAACAAGCAAGATGAAAATGGCCTTGTGGTAAGGAATAAGGCACGACTGGTAGCTCAAGGCTACACACAGGTTGAAGGAATTGATTCCGATGAAACTTTTGCACCTGTTGCTAGACTTGAGGCTATTCGCATATTACTTGCTTATGCTAATCATCATGATATCATCTTATATCAAATGGATGTGAAAAGTGCATTCCTCAATGGTAAGCTTGAGGAAGAAGTATATGTTGCTCAACCCCCAGGTTTTGAAGATCCAAAGAATCCTGACAAAGTCTTCAGACTTAATAAGGCCCTCTATGGCCTCAAGCAAGCTCCTCGGGCGTGGTGTGATACATTGAAGGAATTCTTCGTGAAGAATGGCTTCACACTCGGTTCACTCGACCCTACTCTCTTTACTAAATCTTATGATGGTGAACTGTTTGTGTGCCAAATATATGTTGATGATATTATCTTTGGCTGTACTGACCAACGTTATAGTGATGAATTTGCCTATATGATGAGTGAAGAATATCAAATGTCTATGATGGGAGAGTTGAAATTCTTCTTAGGCCTTCAAATTCGTCAACAGCGCAATGGCATATTCATATCTCAGGAGAAATACCTCAAAGATGTACTGAGGAAATTCGGCATGCAAGATTGCAAAGGCGTCAAAATTCCTATGCCCACAAAAGGCCATCTATGCACTGATGAAAATGGTATTGACTTTGATCACAAGGTATACCGCTCCATGATTGGCTCTTTATTGTACTTATGTGCATCTAGGTCAGATATAATGCTTAGTGTTTGCATGTGTGCCCGATTTCAAGCTGCACCAAAGGAATCACACCATAAGGCTGTGAAGCATATTCTTCGATATCTAGCTCACACACCAACACTAGGATTATGGTATCCCAAGGGTTCTGCTTTTGATCTCATTGGATATTCTGACTCTGACCATGCTGGTGATCGTGTGGACCGCAAGTCAACTTCTGGCACTTGTCATTTCCTCGGACGATCTTTGGTCTGTTGGTCCTCGAAGAAACAGAACTACGTATCACTGCCCACTGCGGAAGCTGAATACATTGCTGCTGGCTCTTGCTGTGCTCAACTGCTTTGGATGAAGCAAACACTCAAGGACTATGGTGTCAACGTGAAGAATGTGCCTCTCCTCTGTGACAATGAGAGTGCCATCAAGATTGCTCACAACCCAGTTCAGCACTCAAAGACAAAGCACATTCAGATTCGTCATCATTTTCTTCGTGATCATGTGTTGAAGGGCGACATCTCCATCGAGCACGTGAAGACTAAAGAACAGCTAGCTAATATCTTCACTAAGCCCTTGGATGAGAAGAGATTTAGCAAGTTGCGGTGTGAGCTAAATATCTTAGAATCTTCGAATGTTCTTTGAAAAGGTCACACATCCTAACACTTATGCAAAATTGATGACTTAGATGTGCAACACATGAAGAAACGTTTTTCTTCAATCAATGAAGAATAACACTCAAAGTGTGAAGAAATTAATGAAAAATTTGATTCTCAGAACCCTACGACAATTGTATGCGGTGTCTGAAATCATCATTCTTATACGGTGGGTCACGCCACCACAAAAAGTTGAAAATCTTCAATTTAAGTTTTTCCTCAATTTTGAAATTCTTCAGTTTCTCAAATTCTTCAACTTTGCAAAATCTTCACTGTTTCCTTCGTTTTTCTTCATTGGCTATATATATATATATATATATATATATATATATATATGCATTTATGTCCTCTACAGCATTCACTTATAGCTATTTTCTTCAAGTTGCTTTTTCTGCTAAGTGAATGTGATCGGACCCTTCCCCCTCTATGCTATACTCAACCCAATCTATTCACAAATTCTTCATATGCGTTCTATTTGAAACTCGTTCAAAATCTTCAATGTGTCCTTGTCAGCTGAAGAAATTGTGAACAAAACTTTAAAACAAATCTTATCCAAATTTTCGGTTTTGCCGCTAAAACTGTTCCGCATCCCATGATGCATTATTCTATTCACCCACGATCGTACACGATCTCCACTACACAGTACGTGGGTGACACATGTTGCGTGAAGGAGAAAGGGCAGGGGCACGTTCGTCCCAAATCTTCGGGCGAACAGTTTTTCATCGTGTCTATAAATACCCCTTTCCCCTTCCTCACTTCATTTACTACGCTCGACCTCTCTCTCCCGCTTGAGCTCCTCAAACCCTAGCGCCGCCGCTACTCCATCGTCGCCGGTGAGGAAGAGCTTCGCTGCCTCGACCTCGTCGCCATCGTACTCACGCCGACCGTGGAAATCCTCACTCCGCCGCCACCGTAGCTGTCTTCCTCCGCCGAGTTAGGGCAAGGAAGATCTAACCTGACGAACTTCCCATCTGTTCTTCTCAGTTCGTCGTGTCCTTCACCTTGGGTAATTAAAAGTTACTTTTATTACTCGTGTTGATTCTCAAGCTTACCTGAAAATCTTCAAAGGTGTTTATTCTTCAAATCTTCACACATATTAACACCACACACATCATATGATCTTGAAATGTTTCTCTAAGCAACCTTTTTCTTCAAGATTCCCTAATTGTGTGGATCTTCGATCTGTACAACTCTGGAACCTAAGACAAGAACACTTAGTGAAATTCCTCAAGGTTCATCTGGTCAAATTCCTCAAAACTTGTTCTTTTCAAAAAACCTTCTCAGAACGCATATGACCTCTCCAAATTCCTCGCACCTGCACTCTGTTCACAGGTACTCATGTCTGCTGCTGAATCACTAGGTTCTCATCAACTTAACTCATTTGCAGCGTTCCTCAAAGAAAAACTACATACTTCTTCAGAGAACTCAATTGTTCAAATTCCTCAACTGAAGAATATGGCAGACGGTAAGAAGCCGCAGAAGGGAGGAAAGAAACCTGAGGTTATGACTGCATTTGAAATCCCTGAAGAAATTTATGCTGACTATTCCACACCTGATGAAGCAAAATTTGGCAAAGAAAACAAAAATCAGTGCAAGGTGCGCATTCAGAAGATTGAACGGAGATGGGCAAGGGAATGGAGGGAATACAGATATGTGACTCCAAAGTACATGAAGAAATTCGCCCTCAATCCTCCATGCCCAAGAGCTCCATTGGCACCTGGCCAAGTAGCTGATCCCACAAGCATCAAACGTGGTGAGGACTTTCCTAAAGAATGGGCTAAGAGCCAAGCTAAATTGGCAATCCATGCCAAAGAAGCCTGCTCGTAAGCCAAGTGCTTCACCATCAGCGCCCTCACGGCCAAGTTCCTCAGCAGCGCCCTCAAGGCAAATTCCTCACACTGCTACAGCTCCACCAAAGTCCTCAACAGCTCCTTCAAAGTCCTCAGCTCCTGTGCATCTGGCTACATGTCAAAGGACTACTGGTTTCTCGATTGCCTCTGGTGTTTCAGCAAGTTCCTCAGCTGCACCAATTTCAACATCCGGCCCGACTCTGCTGAAGACCAAAGCAACAGCTGGACGAGGTCCTTGGCCAAGTCCAAAGAAGAAACAGGTCGCATTCCATGTGCCTTCTGATGATGAAGCTTCTGATGATGAACTTGCAGAAATCATCAGAGATCGCCAAGAAAGGGCCGCTAGGGCCAAAGGCACATCTGTGCCACTGCTGTTGGATCCGAGGAAAATCCTTGATTATATTGATCTCTGGCACAAGGATCCAAACACCCCAATGCCTGATTTTCATCTGACCCCTAGACAAAGTCATATGTTGACCCATTTCATCACTGAAGAGAAATGGAAGTTTGAAATGGCAAGAGAGATTAAGAAAGCTCAATACAGAAAGGAGAAGTTCCTGAAGAAAAACGTTGTCAGAATGACACCTGAGGAACTTCTCAAGGTCCAGACTGAATTTCAAGACCTCAACAAAAACTTCGATGCTTATTATGCTGATTAGCAAGGGGCCAAAGTCAGATTCGTCAACCTGATGAAGAAATTCACAAATGTTGCTGCTCCAACGCAATATGAAATTCCTCAGGCTGAAGCCTCAGCTCAGCCGACTGTAGAACATGCCAGCACCGCTGATGAAGTTCAGGCTGCTGATGAAAATGCTAGCTCCAGGGCTGATGATCCCATTCCAGCCGCTGAAGAAATTGCCAGGGCATCCACTAGTGGTGCGCCTGCAGAAACTAAACAAGTCAGGGCAACTGCATCAATTGCGCCTGAAGAAATTCAACCAGATTCCTCAGCTCCTCCTGCGTCAACACCAACTCCAATTCTTCCATCTGCCTTTGATGTGAAGAAGACCAAGGCTGCAGAGCGAGCTACAGTGAAGAAAAGGAAGCCATCAGCTGTGTCAAATTCTTCGGCTGCGAAGAAAATGAAGCCAATGACCAGCTCACTCGAAAATCCAATTGATGCTGTTCCGATTTCCTCCATGCCATCAAAGGACCTTGTTTCTTTTGGAGAAGACTATGAGATCCCAATCGGATCTGATGAAGAACATCATTATGCTGCTTCGTCAGAGCAGATTGATGAAGAAATTGAAGTGGACGCAATCCCTTCAACGCCAGTCATTTCCTCACCTATGCCTCAGTTCACAGCTGAAGAGGCTGGTGTTGAGGAAATTGAAGATGAAAATGTGGATATAGGGTGCACCACACCTGTGATGAATGATGACTTTTGGGAAAGTCAGCATCCCAATACTTCTCTCTTCACCCCAATCCAACAGATTCCTCAGTCCCCTGCACCAACAGTTCAAATGGGCTCTGAAGAAACTCAACCCACTCTCTCTGTGCATGAAGAAATTCCAGCACTAGTGCTGATGAACCTGCTGATGCTGATCCTCAGACTGCACCTGTTGAGGAACAAGAAATTCCTCAGCTTGAAGAACTTGAGCTCGCGATTCCTGAGGTGGTGATGCAACTCACAAACACCCCTCTGCCCAAGCAAAAGAATCCGTTCTCCAGCAAACAAAAGTTCAAGGCTGAAGATTTCTTTGCCGAGCACGTATTCTTCACTGACTATAATCCATATGACTCTGCTCGGATAAGGAAGAGGCGTTTCTGGACTGCCAGCCAAGCCAATTTCTATTCCTCAGTGCTCTTCAACAAAGACAAAGTCTTCGATCATGCACATATTCCTCATGTGGACATGGAGTCTCTGCCCGGCTTTGAGCCAGTCCTCAATGTTCTTCACGACGCAGGACTTCTGAATTTCTGCATTGATATCTGTGACTGGAATGAAGAACTCATTCTTCAATTCTATGCAACTCTACACATCACCGGAGACGCTGAAGACGTGAATTCCTGGGTATTAGACTGGATGTCTAAAAATACTCACTACAAGGCACCAGCAACTGAATTGCTTCGTGCTCGACCACTCAGTCCTCCACTTGATGATGCTCGTTGTATCTACAATGAACCAGAACTTTCAAATCACTATATGCAAGTGTTGATGAAGCCTTTGAAGCCAAGGCAGGCCCCACGAACGAAATTCCTCGTCAAGGAATTACTGTATGTGCCTCGGACTGTCTATCGAATTTTGACGAAGACAATGAGTCCCATCAAAGGCCACGACTCAAATGATGAAGAAGTCGTTGGCATCATGAAGAATATGCTTTTGAACATCATTCATGGCGTTCCCGTCAACTTCCATGATTTCTTCATGAGGACTCTGGCCAATATTGCTATGTCACCATTCGAGCTGAAGCCCTATGCTCCTTGGATTATGAGATTCATCAGGGCAAGATCTTCACTGAATTACAAAGCTGACACTCTGAACCACGGTAGCTACTTGCCTCCCATTAAAGTCCTCAAACGGACAGTTTCATCAGCTGATGATAAAGGCAAGGCCGCTGCTGTGATCGATGAAGGCATTCATCCATTGGATGGTCAATTTCGCAAGGCTGCATCTTACTCTACCAATGACGATTCTGCCACGCATGACTCTGCCGCAAATACCTCAGCCAAGCAAAATCCTCAAGTCACAGCACCCAGGGTGATGACTGACCGTGAGTTACTCCTCAGTCTTCATCAGAAGGTTGATCGCAATCATAAATGGGTCAAGCATCAGTTTGGTTCAATTCTTCGAAATATGACCTCAACACACAATGCAGTGAAGAAAAATCAATACTACCTCCATGAAACCTTCAACCCTACCTGAGCTGTTCTCTCTCATGTCTACAGCGCTGCAGATCTGAAGAATATGGGTCTCAAGGAAGAATTTGACTGGTCTGCACCTCCACCGAAGAAATTCAAGAAGGTCAAAGTTCCTTCCTTAGTGGCCAGCTCTTATTTTCATCACGTGACACTGATGAGTATGAAGATTTGGACGACACTGCGGTAGGCTCTGCTTCAACAAACAACCCTGACAACGCTGGCGCTCCTCCATCTACTTGAAATTCTTCAGGGGCGTTATTCCTCAGTTTCAATCCGTTTGGTCATTTGATGACAAAGGGGGAGAAATCTGAGTTAGTCTTCAAGCGGGTCTATATTAAGGGCATTTTTTAAGTTACAACTCTCGTTCTTCTGAAACTTTTATTTTGATCGAGTTGTAATCTTAAACCCGATGGTGCGCTGATACTTTTGTTGCATTATGCTCTGCATGCTTATTTCCTCATTAATGACATTGCATGCATGCCGAATCTCATCAGGCACCATATTTCATCATGCATTTCAAATTCTTCATATTATATATCAAATGCGTGTATGAATTACAAGATATAGGGGGAGATCCCCATGATTCAACTCTTCAAATGTGCATTGCCTCAAAAGCAAATTCCTCACTATGCACATCTTCAGGGGGAGTTCTTCTATATCTTGCAATCAAATTCCTCAATATCAGTGTATACACTTCATATGTTTATCCCCATTGAAAATTTAACCTATGTTGTCATCAATCACCAAAAAGGGGGAGATTGTAAGTGCATCTAGTGCCCCTTAGTGATTTTGGTGTATTGAAGACTTATAGGTTAAGGGACTAATGCGTTTGTGAGTATACACAGGTCTATAAGTCTATGAGGAGTTTGATATTTACAGAGAAAGTCGACCCCTAAAAATGAAGTTCTTCAACTGAAGACTTTGATATTCTGAAGACTTTCTGAAGACTTTGAAAGTGAAGAAATTGGTGTGACCTTGAAGACTTGGTATTCATTTGTGGAACATGAAGCGTGAAGACTTTTGTTTTCGTAGTTTCATTTTCTCCTTCTTGGGTCATAGGAAACACCGTACTGTTAAAGGGGGTCAAGGAAATACTAAGGAAAAATTTCCATGTGATGCTCAACTCAAAATCCTACACCTACCAATCCCTTCGAGTGAAGCCTTTTGAAATCTCATACAGTTCAGTCATTTTCTTCAGTGACAGAGACGAAGTTCTTCTGGTCGCTGATGAATTTGTTCTGACTGAGGAGTTAGGAATTCGCCAGTGCGAATTACCTACACAGTGAGGAACATGATAGCCCTGAGGAATTTGAGAGTCAAATTTCCGACCGTTGCTGGTGCTGCGCGCCAGCTGTCCCAAAATATCTTATCCACCTAACGGTCATATCATTGAGGGGCATTTATGTCTTATCATGTCGGGCTGCTCCCTAGGCTATAAATAGCCGCCCCCTACAACCACTAGCTGGTTGGCTGCTCCGAGAGAACATGACACTTGTCATTTGAGAGCAACCCATCCTCCGAGGACTTTGAGCGAAAATCATCAAGTGAGGAAAAACCCCAAACCCAAACACCTACAAACCCAAAGTGATTGAGCATCACTGAAGAGATTGATCCTGCATGGATCGGACGCTTGTTATCTTTGAAGATTGTGCTTCTTCCAGACGGTTAGGCGTCAAGGTCTAGAGCATCCAAGAGGAATTGTGGATCGCCGAGTGACCAAGTCTGTGAAGGTTTGGAAGTCGCCTGAAGACTTACCATGAGTGATTGGACGAGGTCTGTGTGACCTTAGTTCAAGGAGAATACGGTGAGGACTGGGTGTCCTGAGCTGCGTGCTCAGCGACTGGGTGTCCGGGACTGTGTGTCCTCGAGTTTAAATACTTAGCCGCTCCAACCAGATGTACAACTGAGACAGCAGTTGGAACTAGTCTACCAAATCATTGTCTTCACCAACCTACTGGTTCTATTTCCTCAACCCTTTCATTTCCTCGTTACTGTGTTGAGTGTTTGTTCATATCTGTGTTTGAAGACTTTGACTGAAGACTTTCTAAATTTCCTCAGTTCAATTTCTTCAGTCTGTTTGTCTTCATCCTGTGCTATCCTGTGATTACGCTTTCTGTACTCTGTGCTAGTCTTCATTTCATCTTGATGACCATGCTTGTATTCTGTTATGCTTACTTCTGAGTACTTATTCCACTGCTAATAGTTCTTCGCTAAGGAATTTCCTCACCGGCAAATTCCTCAGTAAAGAATTCATAAAAATCGCCTATTCACCCCCCCCCCTCTAGTCGACATAACGCACTTTCACTATGGTGAACACAACATGAACTAGCTTGGACAGTGGCGACGGCTCCTGGTCGGAAGCTACATCCATCGTCTGATTGTTGTCGCTCAGCTCGGCGAGCTTGCTGGCAAGCCAGCATGTCCGGCTACTGGACCGACCTGCTGCCAAGCACGAGTCTGACTGCCCTAGCCCACCCAGACCACGTCCCTCGCCCGCGTGCGCTTTCCACCTGAAACGGTCAGTGCCGCCCACCTCGCTTCCCGGTGCAGGTGATTGCTCCGCCTTCAAATGACACAAGTGTCGTCCGTCCGTCCATCTACCACCCACATTAATGATACGCGGTTGCCGAGGCGGCTACTCTAGCGCCACACGTCCGTCCCTCCGTCGCCCACCATTGCTATATAAACTGTTGCGCCGGCCATAGCCGCAATCATCCGCCTCCGTTCCCTTTCTCCTGTCCACACCACTACTGTCCACCAAGGCTTCCTCGCGCTCCAGCGCTCTGTGGGACGGGCGGACGACAAACCACAAGGAGATGGCAGCCATTGCTGCCGACTGGTTGGCCGGCAGGCAGCCGAAGGACGACGACGTCCCAATGGAGAACATGGTAGTCAACAATCCGGCGCCAACCCCCTCCTCCACGCCATCCTCGCTGGTGCATTGCACCATGACCATCGATGAGGCCCGTGCCCAATACATGGACACGGTGAGGCAGAAGCGTGAGGAGCAGTTCCGGAAGGCGTAGGCCGACGCCGCCTACAACCACCATCTCCTCCAGGAGCACCTACAAGCGGAGGAGCAGATCGCCGCGGAGCGGGCGGAGCAGGAGGCGCTGCTCGACCCGTGCCGCTCCGCCCGCGAGGGCCGCCTCGAGCGCTGGCGATATCGCATGTGGGTGGCGGAGGTTGCGGCCGCCTACAAAAAGGGCGATGAAGCGGGGGAGGCGCTGTTTGGCAAGACCGAGGATGAGGAAGAGGACAATGCCGGCTTTGAAGAGTCCTCGCTCTGCTGGCATCGACAAGGCCCTGCTCCGTCGAGCCCCCGCGGTGCCAAGAACGAGGCAGAGGACACCGCCGGCTCCGCCGAGGCCCCGCCCCGCCAACAACGAGGCAGAGGACATCGCCAGCTCAACCGAGGGCCCACCCTGCCGGCAACGAGGGGGAGGATTTCCCCTGCTCCGCCGAGGCGCCGCCCCGCCGGCAACGAGACAGAGGACATCGTCGGCTCCACCGAGGCCCCGCCCCGCCGGCACCGAGGCGGAGGCCCTACTCCACCGAGGCCCCGCCCCGCCAACAATGAGGGAGAGGACATCATGGGCTCAGCTGAGGCCCTACCCTGCCGGCAATGAGGTGGAGGATTTCCCCTACTCCACCAAGCCGTCTCCTCGCCGGCAACGAGATATAGGACATCTCCGGCTCTGTCGAGGCCCCGCCCCGCTGCCAATGAGGCGCGCCACATAGAAAACGAGGAAGGTTGCCGCCGCTCCGGTCCAAGTAAGGCCACCGCTGCTACCCTCCGATTGAAGCCAAGCTAGGCGGGTTGACCATTGACGGCCGATTAGCTTATTGGAAGCGATGTGGAGTCGGAGAGCTATGTTGGAGAAGGACGCTACTTCTACTTAACTGCTAGTGCAGTTGGCTCACTGACACATGCGCCCAACAGGCATCTGGGCCACATGTCAGTTACGCAACTGCACCTGCAGTTAAGTCACTGAAGCTCAGTCCGCTCGAGAAGAAGCTTCTATTCGGCTCAGCGGGACATAGGTGGGTACCTTCAGTTAATTAATTATACCTCCAGCGCACCCCTTTTTAGTTGAAGAATGTATGAAATGTAATGAAATTCGACATCTTTATATGAAATCCGACCGTGTATGAATGAATTTAGTTTGATTAGTTTGAATTCTTGTATCACTGGCATTGGATGAACATGCAAAACAATACGTACTAGCATTATTCCCAAGGGGATCACCTCGTTTGCAGCAGTTTCACATGTACTCCCTCCGGTCCTTTTTAGTCTGCATACAAGTTTTGTCTACAGTCAAAGTATCTCTACTTTGACCAATCTTATAGAAAAAGTATGAAATTTCACAATGTGCAAAGTAAAAAGGAACAAAGGGAGTACAAAGAGTTTGAGCAGCTTTTTAGCCTTCCTGTACATTGCAATCAACCACACATGCCTAGCAATTCATAGAGAACATTCAAAACAATCGATGATTATGCATCTCAGCGATTCACATTTCAGAGCCAATATTTACATCATAACTAAAGAATAAAGAAAAATCGATCGTCGCTGATGATAGCAAAGGGCATCCCATTCGAAAATATCAAATGCATGTCTTTTTGCTAACATCAATGAGCAAAATTTGACAAGGTTGTCCTATTCCAAAATATCAAATGCCTGCAATTGTGGAATGGGCAGGGTTTGCCATTAGTTCGTACCTTGACATGGCACCTCATGCTAAATTAACCAGTTGTTCTTTTGTGCAGTTCCACCAAAATCAACCAAAATTGCGCATAGCTTGTATGATTTTGCCCTTATATGTTGCAACGCCTTGAACTTATCGGCACCTCCTTTCTTGTGGTGGAAATGAATGATTCGATGTATTCATGAACATTTTGTGCAGTTCCCATTGAAATCAAGTCGAGCACCCCTATTTGCACAAATACAAAAAAGTGATTAGTATAAAGCAAACTGTACTATGAATTGACAATTTAAACAGGCACCTACATGGTCCATGTAGAGCACACTTTTAAAAAATGGAACTCACCGGAAAGAATCCTAGAACAACATTGTACTTGCGCATCACAGCAACAAAATGGAGATCTTTCAGTCCTTCTGAGCTGAAGTTTGTTTGGTCTTGTGGGGAGTAATGTAACCATCCTTCAACTGCTCCTTCTGATGAGAAGATAGACAGGGCTTCATCATCCTGGCATAATGGGAACTAGTCACTTCACATCCTCCATATTCTTATTCAGAGGAGGATGATCCAGTTGTGCGAAGACAAGAGGACAACTAAATGCTAGCATACATGTTTGTTCGAAAAAAAGGAAAGGAAATATTTAAAATAGCACAGATGAAGCACTTCTCAAGGACAATACCACTTTCTCATGACAGTATCTAAAAAGTAGCACAACACCAATAGAGATGTCAAAGCTCAATTATATGGATGAAATCCATGGGTGAGTACCAACCTTTGTTAGGAGGCTTATTGTGTAGACCATACAGATCAAGCACTTCTCCAGAACCATCTGTTGCTATCTACTGTGGTTGCCATGCTTACTATATAATCCTCGATTAGTTTAATGTTTCCAACATCTTCTTGTGCAGTTCCACTAAAATATATGGTATCTTCAAAGAAGATCCCTGTTTCCACAAGTAGAGATAATTACATATTACATTAAGAGTGGCATCAAATCAGTGGCAAAACAATTGCTCGTTCCAGCCATAGCAATAAATTAAGATGCAAAACTATATCATTACTTGTGTCAACACAGTTTCAGTGCTTCATTACAACACCAGGAGTTGATTTTTGTTTTTCTTCTGCTTGTTCTGCCCCTTCATCACTTGGTTCAATAACAGACAAGTTTCGCCTTCAATGTAAGACTTGGCATGTCAATTAGGGAGCACAAGCATAGCACTAAACAACGACATTAATATTCTGATGAAAGTAGCAAAATACAGGCCAACAGTTGTGAAATATCCTTATCTTACCTCAATGGGATATTACGGTGCACATACAGATTGGAAGTCTTGTCTTCATTTGTGCAATTCACTAAAATCAAGCAACAACCGTAAAAGTAGCACAACTATGAAAGCACACTGCACAATCATGTGAAAGAAGGCTAGTACTAACCTCTCATGACACGGAATTCAAACAACTCACAAGAAGAAGATCTGAACCAAATTTGCCAACACGGATAGGAAGTAAGATCTCCTCTTGTGCAGTTCCACTAAGATCAAGCAATCAAGCCATTGTCGGTGTGACATTTTGGTTGAACTGCACAAAACACTCTTAAAACAAAAGTGGTTTGTGCAGTGCAACAAAATGTCACAATAGCAACAAGGTGAAGTAGATAATCTTGTTTACACAGAGGTGCAAAGGGAACAACTAGTGGTCAATAACGGTGGATGACACAGAAGCCAACAAAAATAAGCATCTAACTTATCTAAATGGGAAAGAAAGCAAGACATTAGCATTTCTCAAATGGTTGCATTGATTAATATTAACAGATAGATTATATTAACAATAAAATTCGTTAAACATGTGATTTGCTTTTAACTATGGCATTGCATCAATTTTCTAGCGGCATTATTAGTGGGTGTTTGTTTACATGGACATTTTGGTGTAGGGACTAAAGAACCTCTATGTCAGCCCCATCTAAACCAAATACGAGGGACTTTTTAGGGACTAAAAGTGGGCATTCGGGACTAAAGAAAGAAGACCCCGAGGGAGAGTCTTTTTGGAACTTTTTCCAACAGTTGCCCCTACCTCGCATCGCGCCTTGTCTCTATTAGTTCATTACTAGGGGGTAACATGGTCTTTTAGCATGTCATTTAATAACCTCTAGTCCATGTTTAGTCCCTGGAACCAAGCAGGTAGGGACTAGGGAGTTTTTAACCAAACAGGGCCATAGATTAACAACAGCTAAAGAGTTGCATGGGACAGTGGATGCACCAGCACCATGTGCATCTACCGATGTATGAAGGGGTGATGCACAGTCTGTTGCAACAAAGAACAAACAACCAAGGAGCATATTTGTGTTGGTCCCAGTTTTGTTATCTTTAGACACCTTTCCCTATGTGAGCACAGCAAATCTAGTCCTGCTCAAACTCTACAGCCTTGTCCCCCAAAACAAAAGATCAGTTCATTACAGATGTGCGTACTGTGTTTGTCATTGTTTTCCCTTTTCAATCAACGTAGGTGCTGGATAGCTAGTCTGTACTAGTACTTCCCCCCCTTCTTTTCCTCTTTGAACCACGTCCTAGATTCATGCTATACAACTGTCCTAACTACTTTCCCCCATTCCTTTCCTCTTTGAACCACGTCTTAGATTCATGCTACACAACTTTCCCCACTACTTTCCCCCCTTCCTTTCCTTTTGAACCACGTCCTAGATTCATGCTATACAACTTTCCCCACTACTTTCCCCCATTCCTTTCCTCTTTGAACCACGTCCTAGATTCATGCTATACAACTTTCCCCACTACTTTCCTGTTTGATCCAACACCTAGATTCGAGTGCAGAAGTGGAAAATCCCACATGCAGCTAGAGCAATGCATGTAGAATAAGTAAATTATACCTTAAGGTTCTTGGGGTGTGGTTCGGTGGACGGCCGGAGGCCGTTTGGCCCACACTATGCACGGCAGCGAAGAAGAAGGGGTCAGAGGCCCTCCCGCGCCGTCGCTGGGTGAAAGAGAACAGCTGCGCCGGTAGTTGATTCCCTCAACCGTTGACAGCGACAGCGTTAAGCCTCCTTCCCTTCTTGGCAGACGGATCTTGCCGGCTCTTTGACTAGCAGTGAGGGGAGAGAGAGAGGCCAATGAAGTCTTGTTTAGATCCAGAGAGGGTGAGAGAGTGTGAAGAGAGCAACTACAAGCGCTGAGGCTCCAGCGTGTATATATATACTGGAGAGAGTGTGAAGAGTGCAAACCCTAGAAAACAAGCGCCGATGCTGCAGCATATACATGATGAGGTGATTATATGGTCATTATGAGATCGTATAGCTCCGTATCCATCCATTTTGACCAGTCAAAGAATCCTCCTGGCATCGCCCCAGATCACTTTCTCTCTTTGTCATGTGGGGCCTACCTGTCATTGGGTGGAAGAAAGAAGTCAAACAAAAACAAAATTATGCTCAACTGTAGTTATCCAACCTGAGACCTCAAGTTTGATGAGCGAATAGGCTAACCAGCTACACCACCCTCCCGTTATGTTCAATGAGAGGAAAATAACCTTTTATACATTCCTGCATTCGTGTGACGAGCATGCCGTGTTTTTTTGCGTGGGAGTCATTGGAATTTAAATCATAATCATGTCATGTGGCTTTGGTGGTAAGACTATCCACAGTGTGAGTAACATAGGTGGTAACATCACACATCGACCTACTATATTCTATGAACATGTGTGTGCGTGTGCATGTGTGTGTGTGTGTGTTTAGCGGCATGTGTGTGTGTGTGTGTTTAGCGGCATGTGTGTGTGTGTGTGTTTAGCAGCATGTGTGTGTGTGTGCATGTGTGTGTGTGTGTTTAACAGCATGTGTGTGTTAAAGAGACCCTATAGAGAGATGGTGTGTAGTGTACGATTTAGCCCAAGAGTCGGTGCATCCTCTCGTTTCCGGGCGTCTGGCCGGGACAGGCGAACGGCTGCCACACCCGCTCCTAACCAGCCTAGCCCACCCAAAGCCCCTCCATCGCCCGCGCACACTTCCCATCCGAAATGTCCAGCGCCACTCCAAAGAATCGGTGTTGCATTCATGCCAAGGTAGAGCGGACACGACCTCTCACTAGCACCTGCGTTGAAGGGAGAAGTGGATTCAAGAGTGATGGTTGCTTCGTCCATCCAACTTACTGTTGGGTCTATGTGATTTGACGGCTCATTGGTCATTATTACTGAGGGGATAGGACTTCTCGATGTCCCACACTTTCGGCGTAATGAGGTACTACTAGATTACAATTTTCTCCATTCTTACAGCGAAGGAGTGCGAGAGCAGTGAAAACATGCAGGCTCAGTGATTACATGGCCCACCTCACACTATCATCATATTTTCTGGACACCGTGCAACACCTAACTCTTTACATAGTACTAGTATAGTACGTACTGTAATTTACCAACGAGATAAATTTGTACAATGCTATGAAGCTTCCAGCTTCTGTTTCATGTATCTTGCATCCAAGGTTGCCCGTTGCAACATTTCATCAAATACAAAGGAGACTAACATGCATGCTATTGCATCTCAATGATTGATAGATCATAGCCAATATGTACTCCCTCCGTTCCAAAATAAGTGTCTCAACTTTATGCAAACTTTAGTACAAAGTTGTACTAGTACTAAAATTGACACTTATTTTGGAACAGAGAAAGCTAAAGAAAAAAATGATCCATGCAGTCCCTAGCCCTTGAACCATAAACCCTAACCAAGCTTTAATTTGCTGGCAACGTTGGAGCTTCCCAAGAAATGAAGTTTGCAACCCTTTGACCATCAGATCATTTTGTGCAGTTTCACCAAAATCGAGATGAGCATCCATGTGGCAAAGAAATTGAAGAAGCGTGATTAGAATAATATTACTAGGACTAGTTGATGAGACTTAAACTTATAACAAATACAGTACGTAGAAGCCAGTAGAGATATGTGCGGGGCAAAAAAGTAGAGAAATATCCACATGGAGTGATGTGGGCAGCTGGAGCAGTGGTGCAAGCCGGCTGTAAAGGGAGTTGTACCTGAGTGATGCCGGGACGTAGCTCAACCTAGAGGACGGTGGCGGGAGGCGGCAACTACCCACATCGCGGTAGTGAGCAAGGGACGAAGGCAACCTCACCGGCTTTGTGAGAGAGAACGGCGGGGACCCCTTATCGGGACGTGCCGACAGCGGGTTTTCACCGTCGGCGATGGCGACCGCATGTACACTAAGCATCCACCCCTTCCCCTGGTGGACGTGATCCGTTGATATGTTAGAGATGTGGCCATAGTCCTTTTGTGAGAGAGGGTGTGAAGAGAGCAACCCCAGCAAGCAACCGTGTAGGCTCGTCCTGACTATGTATATAGTGGAGCTGTTTCCTTTTCTCTCCATATGAACCTATTAATATTGCGTACGTGCAACTGAAGAAAAAAACTTTATTTATAAATGACGCGGCACCTACTACTCGTTCTCCTATAAACCTTGTGCTTGGCATCTCCAAAATATTAACCTTGCGATTGGCTCTTCGCCTCTTAGGGAAGTCGAGCAATAATGGTACTGCAGTTATATCATTCTGGCTATATGAGACCGAATGAATTGCTACACGTCCACCATGTGGGCGAGGGTCCAAGGGCGAGGGAGAGTGCGTACTATTACGTCTGTTTCAATATGGACTACATACGGAGAAAAATGAGTGAATCTACACTCTAAAATACATCTATATACGTCTATATGCTAAATGTATTTTTTATAGTGGCCTTGTATAAGTAAATGGAGGGAGTACTAAAGGACATATATTCCAAACAATATGATAATCTCTCTAACCAAGGTAGGGACAAGGAGTAAACAGAGGGAGTAGTAACATTTTCTCCTCGTCCTGCGAGCCACCGCGCGCGTGGGCGAGGGAGCGAGCGTATGGCGTACAATACTAGTAAGCAAGCTTCACCTCATCCTGCAAGCCACCGCGCTCGTGGGCAGGGGAGACGGCATACTAAGAAATCTTCTCCTTGTTCTGCGAGTTGGCGGGACTCATCAAAAGTACTCAAGTGTATAGAGCCTTGCCTCTAAGGTAGGCCCCACATGGTTTGCCTCTTTTTTAACATAATGGGTCAAGTCGCAATTTGTTTGTTCACCTATGTTAGACGATCCTCCCTCCATCAAGTGGACAACCAGTACACGTGTCAAATTACCACGTGGGCTGCCTTTTCGTATAGAAATGAGCTCCCACCGTGTACCCGCGCGGGTGTGGTTGGGAAAGAGACGGGAGTCCGCCGTGTGTGCACCTCTTCTCTTCGTGCATGTCCCCCACCTACGTGGGTGTGTGTGAGAGAGATACAAACCTGGACAGATGGCATGTGCATTCGTGAGTGTTTTTTGTTTGGGGGGATGTGATTTCGTGAATGTATTTGTGGGAATATGTGTCGATGACATCTCAAACAAAATTTTGCATGCAATGTGTGTGAAATGGAGGCATATCCATATCATATATAGAGGGCGGGGCAAT
This sequence comes from Triticum aestivum, assembly GCF_018294505.1. Lineage (NCBI taxonomy): Eukaryota > Viridiplantae > Streptophyta > Magnoliopsida > Poales > Poaceae > Triticum > Triticum aestivum. Next base: position 120,116,416 of record NC_057795.1, on the reverse strand, counting down.
CCACGAGAAGAGAGGGAGGGGTCATAGATATTGATAGAGTCGAAGAGAGGATCAAGTGGGTGGGTGCGAGATCGATGAAGAGAACCATCGAAATTGTGTGTGTGCAAGTCAAAGATATAGGGCGACTGACCTACTGGAATGTCAGAGGGCACAGGTCAAGTTTGTGCGTGGCAGGGAGACATGACTAGAGCGCTAGATGTATCGGTGTGTGTGTGTGTGTGTGTGGGCGGGGGAGGGGGAGGCAGAGGCCTAACTAGAGAGGTAGAACGACTCGTATATGTGTTGAGAAGGAGAGACCCAGCTATGTCATGAGGGAGATCGGTCGACATCCATACATAACTGAAGGATGGGAAATAGGATGGGACAGAGAGAGGGAGAGAGGAGAGAGAGGGAGGAAGGGAGAGGGGTAGAGTGTTGGATGGGTGATTGAGTTGTTTCTCGAAGATGGTGGGAGAGGCCTACTAGACAAACTGAGGGTAGAACTGCAATATTATCAATAAGAGTGGGGATGTGTTTCTGTGTGTGCCTGTGCATGATAGATCTATCGGGACGCATGCATGGATGATGAAGGGCAACCATGTGTTTGGTAAGAAACCCTAACTAGATCGGTAGATCAATTGTTGTTTGTCGGAGGAAGGGAGAGACATAACTAATGAGCTAGATCGATCGACGCGTGGGGAAAAACGAGTTATAAATACCTAGCTAGCTATATGTATAGTGGGAGATCGGTCGGTGTACACCCATTTGTTAGAGGCAAATAAGGCCCAGCGAGACGGATAGACAGGGAGAATGGAGCTAGGAGGTGGTGCGAGAGGCCGAGCTACTAGCTATATAGGGGGAGGAGTGTGCGGTTGTGAGATCGACGAAAAGAGGGGCGAGAGTTTACACGTTTGTGGGACCGTATGAGAGACATGAGGCATGGACATAGAAAGGAGGAGATGGAAGGTGCATGTGTATGTTGTAGGCAGACATTCACTGGAGAGGTTTATCGATTGGTGTGTGTCAGAAAGGAGTTGTGGAGACTGTGGGAGAACAACCTAAAGAAAAAAATGAATGTGCACGATGGATAGAATGCTGAGGGAGGGGGAGGGCGAGGAGGGGTGTGTATGCACGAGAGAAAGTTAGTGCTAGCTACAAAGGTTAGAGGATTGTGTGGGTGTAAGAGACTAACAAAGATCATAATTTGATATGAAAGTGGATTCATATATTTGAATAGGAGATCATAGTGTTATAAACATATACATGCATGAATATAGAGGTGATATGCGTGCTGTGGTTTTGCACATGTTATACCATAATGTGATAATGCATGGCATTTGCAACTCACTCCTAAATGTTGAACAATCTAAACCATACTATACATCAAACTATCTCACATTTTATTTGAATTTGTGATAATGTGTGGCGTTTGCAGCTTACAACTAAAAATCAAAAAATCTAAACAATACTATATATCAAACATTCTCACATTTTATTTGAATTTGTGGTAATGTCTGGTGTTTGCAACTGACATCTAAATACTTGTAGACATAGGGGGCGGGGCACCATACATTATGTGATAAACAAATTATACATATGAGACATGGTTTAGATTATGAAGATCTAGCTAGATCTTGAAATGTACAGTGATTTGAAATCAACATAAAGTGGATTCAAAAAATCAAGTTTGAGTTCATATAGTACACATAATTCATATCTAACTCAAGAGTAATCATGTGGTGTGCTGTGAAGGTAATACACAAACAATGGTTTAACTTGACAATAATGATGATTGTAGATCTTATTAAAATAGAGAAACGAATTCAAATGGTTTGACTTCACAACAATCATTATTGTAGATCTTATTCAAATAGAGAAATGAATTCAAATTTAGTTCATATTGAAGCGGTAGTATATATGTTTGGAATGCACTAAAACGTTCATTTGAGTAGTAGGTTGCGTGCATTATACACATAGCAAAATATTTTAATTGAACATAACATGAATTCAAAGTTTTGAATGACATTTTTAGTGCGAATTGATTTGGTACAGTACATGGGACTAGACTCTCTTGTGTGCTGCGAATTGATTTCTTTTTGTTTTTTTGTCGACGGAAGTGCGAATTGATTTGGTACAGTACATGTTAGGCTTGTCCGGAAATTTCAACCCGCACCTTGTTAGCCCAAATATTTAAGATATATCTTTGTCTCGTTGTGCTCCGACAACTCCCTCCATCTCAACCCGCGCCTTGCTATTCCAAAATTAGAACGCACGCGAAAACTCCCAGCTCCTGCGAAATCCCGACACGTGAAATGCTCGTGATACCCCTGAATCAAAAGAACCACCTGAAATCGGTGGGGGTACTTTTGTAACTTACCCCACATTTCGGACAAGCACGTCCCTAAGCCATGGTTCCCCACTCCCATCCCATCCGCCCACCCATTCATACACCGAGGCCGCGAAAACTCCCGAAGCCCCACACCCTCCTCCATTCGCCACCCATCCAGAACCTCTTCCCCGACGACGTCGTCCACAGCAACACCTTGATGTCCCTCATCCACCGTATCGGATGAGGATCCGTCCTTGATCTCATCGTGCCGCTGGTTCAGCCACCCCGTCCTCCACCTCCAAGGAGTTGCCCCAACATTCCCCTTGTCTTTCGCGCCACCTCCATTCCCACACCATCGTCTTCACCTGCACCATCGGAAGAGCAGCATCATCATCATTGCCTCGGATGAAGCTACGGCCTAATCGGCACCACCAAAGAGGTTGTACACTAATCACCGCATTTTCTTCTTGATTCGATCTCAAAGTGTTGCCGGTGCTCGGTCCCGAGCCGACACGGCGCGGCTCCATCCACGGCGGCATCACCGACCACTTCCTCCACGGTGTCGCTCCCTCAGCGGCGACGTCCACATCAGTAGGAGTTGCTGCTACTTTAGCTCTCGCTCGCGTTGCTGCTCTGCTCTTACTCTTGCTCTCCTGCGTGGTCTGCTCTTGCTATTACTCTTGCTCTTGCTCTCGCTCTTGCTCTTGCTTGCGATGCTGCTCCAATTTAGCTACACTTCAGTCGACTGAATCGACTTTTGGGTCAGTCGATTTTCAGGGGGTGGGGGGGCTCGCCGGAGTTAAGGAAGAACTAGCCGCAGCAGGGAGGGGGGCTCGCCGGAGAGGTACCCTACTATCTATCTTAGGGTTTAGGGTGGGGGTGGTGGTCACCGACGGTGATGGGGCGGTGGCATGGGGATCGCTGGAGAAAAACCTCGCCATGGGGGGCCTAGAGGGATGGTCGGGGCGGAGGCGGACCAGCAGTGAGGAGTGGTTTCGAGGCGGCGCACCGCCGGCCGCGGGCGGCGGGGGCGGCTGTTTGGCCGGTGGTGGCTGGCGGCTCAGGGGGTGGACGTTGAAGATGAACTACAGGCCCTTGATTTCATATCCAATGGCTGGAAAATCGACTGACCAGAGATGAAATAGTCAGTCGACTGACGTGTAGCCTCACCTCTAGTGCGTTCAGTTTCGACAGTAAAATTCAGTTTCGATAGCAAAATTCAGTTTCGAAAGTTAAGTTATGTTTCGACAGTTAAATTCAGTTTCGACAGTTAAGTTCAGAGATGAGCGGCTGATGTAGTTTACATCTAGCACTTTGTGGTTATGCATTTTACGTCATCTATTGGATATGCTATTAGAATTCCACTTAGGTTAACATTGTCTCTCTTGTCCCACTTCAATCTCAGCGTCGTACAACTAACCGGAGCTGCTCCAACAATGAAACCCTCCATCACAACGGAGCAGTACCCCGGGCTCCATCTCAAGATTCCTAAGATCTTCTTCCCCTCCTCCGACAGCCATGTCAGCCGGATCATCCTCACCGACCAACCAAATCACGCTGAGATCAACATGGCTTCGCCAAAGAGGTTGTACAATTGTTGCATCTCTTTTTTACTCTACTTGTTATATATATTATCCACTAAGCACACGCAGTAACGTGAAATGCGATTAGTTTCTCCTACTATATGACAAGCAATGAGGTAGTAGGAAACTTAGCTATCCGTGATGGACTCTCTTGAAAGCCATCATTATTTATCTCTGCATGTTTGAGCTGTGCATTTGTCGATGGGCCTGGGATTTGAGCTAGTAGGACAGTGGCCTGGGTCCAAAGTAGTAGAAGTAGCACAAAAACATTTTTTGAGTGTAGGCTTTTCCTTTCTCAAGCCTGCCTACTAGAATCGCCAGTGCTTGAAAGGAAAAGTGAAGGAAAAACATATGAATTGGAAAGTTTCCTATTGTACTACTATTCATGCATTTGGTTCAAAGGAATGGAGCAAAGGAAAACTGTAGGATTTGTTCCTTTAGTGTCTCCTTGAAAGAAAAACCATAGGAATTTTAATATCCACTTGTCCTCCTTTTCAAATTCCTATTCATGAAGCACAAGACTAAGAGATAGTAGCATAATAGCATTATAACCATACATTTTCTTGTGGTTTGACTTAATATCACCATGCTTCTTTGCATCCTGTGATCTTCCAATTCTTGTGAACCAAACACACAGATTGGCAGAAATCCTGTGTTCTTAAATTTTCTGTTTTGCAAGTGCATTCTTATCCTATTACTGTGTATTTCTTATCCTTGCGTTATTAGAATCCTCCAATTCAAACGAGCCCTTACAGAATTACTTCTCTCACAGATAGTTGTCAAAGAAAACCTTGCGTGGTTTGTCCCGCTCCTGTTGCGTCGTCGTCCACCCCGGCTCAGCTGCTCCAACGACAGAAGGGTCCAGCACAGTAGGGATCTGGCCTCCAGACTGTGTTTTGCCACCTCAGATCTTCTTCCCCACTGCCGGTGTCGTGGAATTGTCACGGCAGATGTCCTTAGTGTCAGGACTTAGTCGCAAGGCCAACGCATCTATGTGGTAGCTTGAAGGGGTTGAGCGGAATCGAGAGACGCAACACACAAGACGAGGATTTAGACAGCTTCGTGTTGGGGAACGTAGTAATTTCAAAAAAAATCCTACGCACACGCAAGATCATGGTGATGATATAGCAACGAGGGGAGAGTGTTGTCTACGTACCCTCGTAGACCGAAGCGGAAGCGTTGACGCAACGTAGAGGAAGTAGTCGTACGTCCTCCGGTTCAACCGATCCAAGTACTGTTACTCCGGCACCTCCGAGTTCTTGACACGCATACAGCTCGATGACGCACCCTCGATCTCTGATCCAGCAGAGGCGCCGAGGGGGAGTTCCGTCAGCACGACGGCGTGGTGACGATCTTGATGTTCTCCTGTTGCAGGGCTTCGCCTAAGCACTGCTACAATATGACCGAGGTGTAATATCGTGGAGGGGGGCACCGCACACGGCTAAGGAACGATCAATGATCAACTTGTGTGTTCTAGGGTGCCCCCTTACCCCCGTATATAAAGGAGGGAGGGAGGAGGTGGCCGGCCCTAGGGGGGCGCGCCATGAGGAGGGGGAAACCTACTCCAAGTAGGTTTCCCTCTCTTTTCCTTATCTTATTTGGAGGGGAAAGGAAAGAGTACTAGTATTAGGAAGTAGCACTAGTAGTAGTAATAGGAAGAGGGGGAAGGAGAAAGGAAAGGGGGGGCCGGCCCCCTTCCCCAATTCGGATTGGGCTTGGGGGGGCGCTCCCCCTTCCCTTGCTCCTTCTCTCTTCCTCCTACATGGGCCCAATAAGGCCCATATACCTCCCGGGGGGTTCCGGTAACCTTCCGGGGCTCCAAACTTCTCCGGAACCTTTCCGGTGTCCAAATATATCCGTCCAATATATCAATCTTTATGTCTCGACCATTTCGAGACTCCTCGTCATGTCTGTAATCATATCCGGGACTCCGAACAACCTTTGGTACATCAAAATACATAAACTCATAATATAACTATCATCGAAACCTTAAGCGTGCGGACCCTACGGTTCGAGAACGATGTAGACATGACTGAGACACATCTCTGGTCAATAACCAATAGCGGGACCTGGATGCCCATATTGGTTCCTACATATTCTACGAAGATCTTTATCGGTCAAACCGCATAACAACATACGTTGTTCCCTTTGTCATCGGTATGTTACTTGTCCGAGATTCGATCGTCGGTATCCAATACCTAGTTCAATCTCGTTATCGACAAGTCTCTTTACTCGTTCTGTAATACTTCATCTTATAACTAACTCATTAGTTACATGCTTGCAAGGCTTAGGTGATGAGCATTGCCGAGAGGGCCCAGAGATACCTCTCCGACAATCGGAGTGACAAAACCTAATCTCGAATTATGCTAACTCAACATGTACCTTCGGAGACACCTGTAGTACTCCTTTATAATCACCCAGTTACGTTGTGATGTTTGGTAGTACCCAAAGTGTTCCTCCGGTAAACGGGAGTTACACAATTCTCATAGTTATAGGAACATGTATAAGTCATGAAGGAAGCAATAGCAGAATACTAAACGATCAAGTGCTAAGCTAACGGGATGGGTCATGTCAATCACCTCATTCTCCTAATGATGTGATCCCATTAATCAAATGACAACACATGTCAATGGTTAGGAAACATAACCATCTTTGATTAATGAGCTAATCAAGTAGAGGCATACTAGTGACTATATGTTTGTCTATGTATTCACACATGTATCATGTTTCCGGTTAATACAATTCTAGCATGAATAATAAACATTTATCATGATATGAGGAAATAAATAATAACTTTATTATTGCCTCTAGGGCATATTTCCTTCAGTCTCCCACTTGCACTAGAGTCAATAATCTAGATTACATAGTAATGATTCTAACACCCATGGAGTCTTGGTGCTGATCATGTTTTGCTCGTGAGAGAGGCTTAGTCAACGGGTCTGCAACATTTAGATCCGTATGTATCTTGCAAATCTCTATGTCTCCCATTTGGACTTGGTCCCGAATGGAATTGAAGCGTCTCTTGATGTGCTTGGTCCTCTTGTGAAATCTGGATTCCTTTGCCAAGGCAATTGCACCAGTATTGTCACAGAAGATCTTCATTGGTCCCGATGCACTAGGTATGACACCTAGATCGGAAATGAACTCCTTCATCCAGACTCCTTCATTTGCTGCTTCAGAAGCAGCTATGTACTCCGCTTCACATGTAGATCCTGCCACGACGCTTTGTTTAGAACTGCACAAACTTACAGCTCCACCGTTTAATAAAAACACGTATCCGGTCTGCGATTTAGAATCGTCCGGTTTGTGTCAAAGCTTGCATCGACGTAACCATTTACGACTAGCTCTTTGTCACCTCCATATACGAGAAACATATCCTTAGTCCTTTTCAGGTATTTCAGGATGTTCTTGACCGCTGTCCAGTGATCCACTCCTGGATTACTTTGGTACCTACCTGCCAAGCTTATTGCTAAGCATACGTCAGGTCTGGTACACAGCATTGCATACATGATAGAGCCTATGGCTGAAGCATAGGGAACATCTTTCATTTTCTCTCTATCTTCTGCTGTGGTCGGGCATTGAGTTTGACTCAACTTCACACCTTGTAGCACAGGCAAGAATCCTTTCTTTGCCTGATCCATTTTGAACTTTTTCAAAATTTTGTCAAGGTATGTACTTTGTGAAAGTCCTATTAAGCGTCTTGATCTATCTCTATAGATCTTGATGCCCAATATGTAAGCAGCTTCACCGAGGTCTTTCATAGAAAAACTTTTATTCAAGTATCCCTTTATGTTGTCCAGAAATTCTATATCATTTCCAATTAATAATATGTCATCAACATATAAAACTAGAAATGCTACAGAGCTCCCACTCACTTTCTTGTAAATACAGGCTTCTCCAAAAGTATGTATAAAGCCGTATGCTTTGATCACACTATCAAAACGTTTATTCGAACTCCGAGATGCTTGCACCAGTCCATAAATGGAACGTTGGAGCTTGCACACTTTGCCAGCACCTTTTGGATCAACAAAACCTACAGGTTGCATCATATACAACTCTTCTTCTAGAAATCCATTCAAGAATGCAGTCTTGACATCCATTTGCCAAATTTCATAATCATGAAATGCAGCAATAGCCAACATGATTCGGACAGACTTAAGCATCGCTATGGGTGAGAAAGTCTCATCGTAGTCAACCCCTTGAACTTGTCGAAAACCTTTTGCAACAAGTCGAGCTTTGTAGACAGTAACATTACCATCAGCGTCAGTCTTCTTCTTAAAGATCCATTTATTCTCAATGGCTTGCCGATCATCGGGAAAGTCAACCAAAGTCCATACTTTGTTTTCATACATGGATCCTATCTCAGATTTCATGGCCTCTAGTCATTTTGCGGAATCTGGGCTCATCATCGCTTCCTCATAGTTCGTAGGTTCATCATGGTCTAGTAACATGACTTCCAGAATAGGATTTCCGTACCACTCTGGTGCGGATCTTACTCTGGTAGACCTACGAGGTTCAGTAGAAACTTGATCTGAAGTTTCATGATCAATATCATTAGCTTCCTCACTAATTGGTGTAGTTGTCACAGGAACCGGTTCTTGTGATGAACTACTTTCCAATAAGGGAGTAGATACAGTTATCTCATCAAGTTCTACTTTCCTCCCACTCACTTCTTTCGAGAGAAACTCCTTCTCTAGAAAGGATCCGATTTTAGCAACGAAAATCTTGCCTTCGGATCTGTGATAGAAGGTGTACCCAATTGTCTCCTTTGGGTATCCTATGAAGACACATTTCTCCGATTTGGGTTCGAGCTTATCTGGTTGAAGTTTCTTCACATAAGTATCGCAGCCCCAAACTTTGAGAAACGACAACTTTGGTTTATTGCCAAACCACAGTTCATAAGGCGTCGTCTCAACGGATTTTGATGGTGCCCTATTTAACGTGAATGCGGCCGTCTCTAAAGCATAACCCCAAACGATAGTGGTAAATCGGTAAGAGACATCATAGATCGCACCATATCAAGTAAAGTACGATTACGACGTTCGGACACACCATTTCGCTGTGGTGTTCCAGGTGGCGTGAGTTGCGAAACTATTCCACATTGTTTCAAATGTAAACCAAACTCGTAACTCAAATATTCTCCTCCACGATCAGATCGTAGAAACTTTATTTTCTTGTTACGATGATTTTCTACTTCACTCTGAAATTCTTTGAACTTTTCAAATGTTTCAGACTTGTGCTTCATCAAGTAGATATACCCATATCTGCTCAAGTCATCTGTGAAGGTGAGGAAATAACGATATCCGCCACGAGCCTCAACATTCATCGGACCACATACATCTGTATGTATGATTTCCAACAAATATGTTGCTCTCTCCATAGATTCGGAGAACGGTGTTTTGGTCATCTTGCCCATGAGGCACGGTTCGCAAGTACCAAGTGATTCATAATCAAGTGATTCCAGAAGTCCATCAGTATGGAGTTTCTTCATGCATTTTACACCGATATGACCTAAACGGCAGTGCCACAAATATGTTGCACTATCATTATCAACTCTGCATCTTTTGGCTTCAACATTATGAATATGTGTATCACTACTATCGAGATTTAATAAAAATAGACCACTCTTCAAGGGTGCATGACCATAAAAGATATTACTCATATAAATAGAACAACCATTATTCTATGATTTAAATGAATAACCGTCTCACATCAAACAAGATCCAGATATAATGTTCATGCTCAACGCAGGCACCAAATAACAATTATTCAGGTCTAAAATTAATCCCGATGGTAGATGTAGAGGTAGCGAGCCGACCGCGATCACATCGACTTTGGAACCATTTCCCACGCGCATCGTCACCTCGTCCTTAGCTAATCTTCGCTTAATCCGTAGTCCCTGTTTCGAGTTGCAAATGTTAGCAACAGAACCAGTATCAAATACCCAGGTGCTACTGCGAGCATTAGTAAGGTACACATCAATAACATGTATATCACATATACCTTTGTTTACTTTGCCATCCTTCTTATCCGCCAAATACTTGGGGCAGTTCCGCTTCCAATGTCCAGTCTGCTTGCAGTAGAAGCACTCAGTTTCAGGCTTAGGTCCAGACTTGGGTTTCTTCACTTGAGCAGCAACTTGTTTGCCGTTCCTTTTGAAGTTCCCCTTCTTCTTCCCTTTGCCCCTTTTCTTGAAACCAGTGGTCTTGTTGACCATCAACACTTGATGCTCCTTTTTGATTTCTACCTCCGCGGCTTTCAGCATCGCGAAGAGCTCGGGAATAGTTTTGTTCATCCCTTGCATATTACAGTTCATCACAAAGCTCTTGTAGCTTGGTGGCAGTGATTGGAGAATTCTGTCAATGACGCTATCATCCGGAAGATTAACTCCCAGTTGAATCAAGTGATTATTATACCCAGACATTTTGAGTATATGCTCACTGACAGAACTGTTCTCCTCCATCTTGCAGCTGTAGAACTTATTGGAGATTTCATATCTCTCAATCCGGGCATTTGCTTGAAATATTAACTTCAACTCCTGGAACATCTCATATGCCCCATGACGTTCAAAACGTTGTTGAAGACCCGGTTCTAAACCGTAAAGCATGGCACACTGAACTATAGAGTAGTCATCAGCTTTGCTCTGCCAGACGTTCTTAACGTCGTCAGTTGCATCAGCAGCAGGCCTGGCACCCAGCGGTGCTTCCAGGACGTAACTCTTCTGTGCAGCAATGAGGATAATCCTCAGGTTACGGACCCAGTCCGTGTAATTGCTACCATCATCTTTCAACTTTGCTTTCTCAAGGAACGCATTAAAATTCAACGGAACAATAGCACGAGCCATCTATCTACAAACAAACATAGACAAGCAAAATACTATCAGGTACTAAGTTCATGATAAATTTAAGTTCAATTAATCATATTACTAAAGAACTCCCACTTAGACAGACATCTCTCTAGTCATCTAAGTGATTACGTGATCCAAATCAACTAAACCATGTCCGATCATCACGTGAGATGGAGTAGTTTCAATGGTGAACATCTCTATGTTGATCATATCTACTATATGATTCACGCTCGACCTTTCGGTCCCCGTGTTCCGAGGCCATATCTGTATATGCTAGGCTCGTCAAGTATAACTGGAGTATTCCGCGTGTGCAACTGTTTTGCACCCGTTGTATTTGAACGTAGAGCCTATCACACCCGATCATCACGTGGTGTCTCAGCACGAAGAACTTTCGCAACGGTGCATACTAAGGGAGAACACTTCTTGATAATTAGTGAGAGATCATCTTAAAATGCTACCGTCAATCAAAGCAAGATAAGATAAAGGATAAACATCACATGCAATCAATATAAGTGATATGATATGGCCATCATCATCTTGTGCTTGTGATCTCCATCTTCGAAGCACCGTCGTGATCACCATCGTCACCAGCGCGACACCTTGATCTCCATCGTAGCATCGTTGTCGTTACGCCATCTATTGCTTCTACGACTATCGCTACCGCTTAGTGATAAAGTAAAGCAATTACAAGGCGTTTGCATTTCATACAATAAAGCGACAACCATATGGCTCCTGCCAGTTGCCGATAACTTCGGTTACAAAACATGATCATCTCATACAATAAAATATAGCATCATGTCTTGGCCATATCACATCACAACATGCCCTGCAAAAACAAGTTAGACGTCCTCTACTTTGTTGTTGCAAATTTTACGTGGCTGCTACGGGCTTAAGCAAGAACCAATCTCACCTACGCATCAAAACCACAACGATAGTTTGTCAAATAGACTCCGTTTTAACCTTCACAAGGACCGGGCGTAGCCACACTCGGTTCAACTAAAGTGAGAGAGACAGACACCCGCCAGCCACCTTTAAGCACGAGTGCTCGTAATGGTGAAACCAGTCTCGCGTAAGCGTACGCGTAATGTCGGTCCGGGCCGCTTCATCTCACAATATCGCTGAACCAAAGTATGACATGCTGGTAGGCAGTATGACTTATATCGTCCACAACTTACTTGTGTTCTACTTGTGCATATAACATCAACACATAAAACCTAGGCTCGGATGCCACTGTTGGGGAACGTAGTAATTTCAAAAAAATTCCTACGCACACGCAAGATCATGGTGATGATATAGCAACGAGGGGAGAGTGTTGTCTACATACCCTCGTAGACCGAAGCGGAAGCGTTGACGCAATGTAGAGGAAGTAGTCGTACGTCCTCCGGTTCACCCGATCCAAGTACCGTTACTCCGGCACCTCCGAGTTCTTGACACGCGTACAGCTCGATGACGCACCCTCGATCTCCGATCCAGCAGAGGCGCCGAGGGGGAGTTTCGTCAGCACGACGGCGTGGTGACGATCTTGATGTTCTCCTGTTGCAGGGCTTCGCCTAAGCACTGCTACAATATGACCGAGGTGTAATATCGTGGAGGGGGGCACCGCACACGGCTAAGGAACGATCAATGATCAACTTGTGTGTTCTAGGGTGCCCCCTTACCCCCGTATATAAAGGAGGGAGGGAGGAGGTGGCCGGCCCTAGGGGGGGCGCGCCATGAGGAGGGGGAAACCTACTCCAAGTAGGTTTCCCTCTCTTTTCCTTATCTTATTTGGAGGGGGAAGGAAAGAGTACTAGTATTAGGAAGTAGCACTAGTAGTAGTAATAGGAAGAGGGGGAAGGAGAAAGGAAAGGGGGGGCCGGCCCCCTTCCCCAATTCGGATTGGGCTTGGGGGGGCGCGCCCCCTTCCCTTGCTCCTTCTCTCTTCCTCCTACATGGGCCCAATAAGGCCCATATACCTCCCGGGGGGTTCCGGTAACCTTCCGGGGCTCCAAACTTCTCCGGAACCTTTCCGGTGTCCAAATATATCCGTCCAATATATCAATCTTTATGTCTCGACCATTTCGAGACTCCTCGTCATGTCCGTAATCATATCCGGGACTCCGAACAACCTTCGGTACATCAAAATACATAAACTCATAATATAACTGTCATCGAAACCTTAAGCGTGCGGACCCTACGGTTCGAGAACGATGTAGACATGACTGAGACACATCTCTGGTCAATAACCAATAGCGGGACCTGGATGCCCATATTGGTTCCTACATATTCTACAAAGATCTTTATCGGTCAAACCGCATAACAACATACGTTGTTCCCTTTGTCATCGGTATGTTACTTGTCCGAGATTCGATCGTCGGTATCCAATACCTAGTTCAATCTCGTTATCGACAAGTCTCTTTACTCGTTCTGTAATACTTCATCTTATAACTAACTCATTAGTTACATGCTTGCAAGGCTTAGGTGATGAGCATTGCCGAGAGGGCCCAGAGATACCTCTCCGACAATCGGAGTGACAAAACCTAATCTCGAATTATGCTAACTCAACATGTACCTTCGGAGACACCTGTAGTACTCCTTTATAATCACCCAGTTATGTTGTGACGTTTGGTAGTACCCAAAGTGTCCGGTAAACGGGAGTTACACAATTCTCATAGTTATAGGAACATGTATAAGTCATGAAGGAAGCAATAGCAGAATACTAAACGATCAAGTGCTAAGCTAACGGGATGGGTCATGTCAATCACCTCATTCTCCTAATGATGTGATCCCATTAATCAAATGACAACACATGTCAATGTTTAGGAAACATAACCATCTTTGATTAATGAGCTAATCAAGTAGAGGCATACTAGTGACTATATGTTTGTCTATGTATTCACACATGTATCATGTTTCTGGTTAATACAATTCTAGCATGAATAATAAACATTTATCATGATATGAGGAAATAAATAATAACTTTATTATTGCCTCTAGGGCATATTTCCTTCACTTCGGGCCCTGGGAAACATCATCCGGTAATAACCCTACAAGCTGTTTGTGGATAGGTCTCATTATGATCATGAGGGAGTTGCCGTAAGCCGGCTCTCCTTCTTTGTGTCTAGCCCTAGATATTGTTTTTTGTTGCTTGCCCCTCTTTAGGGAGCCCTGCCCCTCCTTATATAAGTTAGAGGGGCAGGTTACATGTGGAGTCCTAGTAGGACTAGGACTAGTCTATGTTTTCTTACAAGTTGAATACAAGTCCGGGTCTTGCTTCCTCATAAAGGAAATATTCGTCACCCCTTTCCTCTTAAGCCGGCCCACCTTTATATGAACCGGCATACTGGGCCTTGGGCCTTGTCGTATGTCTGAGCACCCGCCGGGTCACCCATGAGTCTTCAGGCTCGTGAGTCGTCACATCAGTGAGCCGCCGGACACGTGAGTCGCCAATCCTCTGGCGGTTACCAATGAAACATCCAGTCCGGCCGGGTCATATATCCGGCCGGATCATACCACGGGTTATATCCCCGACAGCCCGCAACCATGAAAACTGCATTACCATCATCAACCGAGTAGATGACCTCGAGGACTACATGGGTCCGCAAGAGAGGTCGCACTCTTTCGTGTCTGCTTACGTTATGCATCGCTTAATATTACATGCTACTTTATCGTCATGTTCACCGATTAGACTCTGAGTCAGCTCCAAACTAATGGTCAAACTTGAGTTTTTAAATGGTTGTGGGGTACATATAGGGGCCACAATCAATAGTATCTATCTACTATCTGGTTAATCTCTCGTGACTACTATGAGTTTCATGTTGGGTGGGAAACAAACAGTAAAGAAGCCATTATCTGTATGTTTTAACTGAAGCCATTATCTTCCTGCTATCATTGGTTTTGGGTCTATCCACATGTTGCTACCATCACTCTGGGTTTCTGCATGCACTCCTTACATAATCTCACTATGTTTTATTCCTATGCATGTCAGTTATTCTACACAATGGAATTGAACATGTAGAGCAAAAGAGACGAGCCTTGCGTGGCAATAAAATTTCATGCAGACGTCGCTCCATGGTAGGTGCAAAGGCAGCCCCCCCCCCCCTCCACCCATTTCAGATTGTAATCGAGAGGAAGATATTTGTTCTGAGGGGTAATTCACAAGGAGAAGACCACTCCTATTTACCCCCTGAGGTCTTCGATCTAACTTGGCATGTTTATGTTGGTTATATCATGCACATGGTGCCTTGTGTTGCTTACTTTATACATCAAATATGTCATCTGCTTAGTTTAGACATGCTTTGTGTGAATGCCTTCTGTTTAGTTTATCCATCATTTATGTGAATTATGCAACACCATCTTGTTTAGCCGGGCATCATATATGTTAATTTTGCAATGCCATCCTGCTTAGCCGGTCATCTTATATGTGAATTATACCAGGCCATCCTTATTTTTTGTTACGTATTACATTTTTCAACAATGTTAGTACATTCAACTACTCTTCGTGTGCATCAGCCATTTGACATGGTGATGGAAAATTCTGGAGTGAAAACAAGGTCTTCAGAGTAGACTATGCTATATGACGAAGCACATATCGCGCTAGTTATGGATAGCTCCTCAGAGGAGGATTCAAAGACAGATGACCAGTCCAATTCTCCCTCCCCCCCCGAGGTGTATGCTCTAACTTGGCAGGGTTATGTTTCTCATATCGTGCATATGGTGTCTTGTATTGCTATGTCATTTGATTAGTTTAGACATGTGATACGTCCATTTTGCATCATGATTTTATATTGATATTTATTGCATTATGGGCTGTTATTACACGTTATGTCACAATACTTATAGCTATTCTCTCTTATTTTACAAGGTTTAACATGAAGAGGGAGAATGCCGGCAACTAGGATTCTGGGCTGGAAAAGGACCAAGTATTGGAGACCTATTCTGCACAGCTCCAAAAGTCCTGAAACTCCATGAAAGTCATTTTTGGAATTAATGATAATTATTGAGCGAAAGAAGTACCAGAGGGGGCCCACACCCTGGCCACGAGGGTGGGGGCGCGCCCACCCTTACAGGGTGTGCCCCCTGCCTCGTGGGCCCCCTGGTGGCCCTCCGTTGCCCATCTTCTGCTATATGAAGTCTTTTTTACCCTAGAAAAAATCATAAGCAAGCTTACGGGACAAAACCCCACCGCCACAAGGCGGAACCTTGGCGGAACCAATCTAGGGCTCCGATGGAGCTGTTCTGCCAGGGAAACTTCCCTTCGGGGGGGGGGGGATCATCACCATCGCCATCACCAACGATCCTCTCATCGGGAGGGGGTCAATCTCCATCAACATCTTCACCAGCACCATCTCCTCTCTAACCCTAGTTCATCTCTTGTATCCAATCTTTGTACCCAAACCTCAGATTGGTACCTGTGGGTTGCTAGTAGTGTTGATTACTCCTTGTAGTTGATGCTAGTTGGTTTATTTGGTGGAAGATCATATGTTCAGATCCTTAATGCATATTAAAACTCCTCTGATCATGAACATGAATATGCTTTGTGAGTAGTTATGTTTGTTCCTGATGACATGGGTGAAGTCTTGCTATTAGTAGTCATGTGAATTTGGTATTCGTTCGATATTTTGATGAGATGTATGTTGTCTCTCCTCTAGTGGTGTTATGTGAACGTCGACTACATGACACTTCACCATTATTTGGGCCTAGTGGAAGGCATTGGGAAGTAATAAGTAGATGATGGGTTGCTAGAGTGACAGAAGCTTAAACCCTAGTTTATGTGTTGCTTCGTAAGGGGCTGATTTGGATCCACTAGTTTCATGCTATGGTTAGGTTTACCTTAATACTTCTTTTGTAGTTGTGTATGCTTGCAATAGGGGTTAATCATAAGTGCGATGCTTGTACAATAAAGGGCATCACCCAAGCACTGGTCCACCCACATACCAAATTATCAAAGTAACGAACGTGAATCATATGACCGTGATGAAAACTAGTTTGACAATAATTCCCACATGTCCTCGGGGGCGCTTTTCTCATTATAAGAATTTGTCCAGGCATGTCCTTTGCTACAAAAAGGAGTGGGCCACCTTGCTGCACCTTATTTACTTTCATTGCTTGTTACCCGTTACAAATTATCTTATCACAAAACTATCTGTTACCTACAGTTTCAGTGCTTGTAGAGAATACCTTACTGAAAACCGCTTATCATTTCCTTCTGCTCCTCGTTGGGTTCGACACTCTTACTTATCGAAAGGACTACGATAGATCCCCTACACTTGTGGGTCATCAAGACTCTTTTCTGGCACTGTTGGCGGGGAGTCAAGCGCCTTTGGTGAGTGTAACTTGGTAAGGAAACATTTATATAGTGTGCTGAAATTTTCTGTCACTTGTTACTATGGAAACTAATCCTTTAAGGGCCTTGTTCAGGGCATCTTCGCCCCGACCAGTAGAGCAAAGAGTTTCTCCTCAACCTACTGAACCTACTGAAAATGTTTACTTTGAAGTTCCTTCGGGTATGATAGAGAAACTGCTAGCTAATCCCTTTGCAGGAGATGGAACATTGCATCCTGATTTACAACTTATCTATGTGGATGAAGTTTGTGGATTATTTAAGCTTGCAGGTATGCCCGATGATGTTGTTAATAAGAAGGTCTTGCCTTTATCTTTGAAGGGAGATTCATTGACATGGTATAGGCTATGTGATGATACATGATCTTGGGACTATAAATAATTGAAATTGGAATTTCACTAGAAGTTCTATCCTATGCATCTTATTCATCGTGATCGTAATTATATATATAATTTTTGGCCTCACAAAGGAGAAAGCATCGCTCAAGCTTGGGGGAGGCTTAAGTCAATGTTATATTCATGCCCCAATCATGAGCTCTCAAGAGAAATGACTATTCAAAAAATTTATGCTCGGCTTTCTCTCAATGATCGCACCATGCTCGATACTTCTTGTGTTGGTTCTTATATGCCGAAGACTATTGAATTCAAGTGGGACGTATTGGAAAGAATTAAACGCAACTCTGAAGATTGGGGTTCCGACGATGGTAAGGAGTCAGGTATGACACTTAAATTTGATTGTGTTAAATCTTTTATGGATACCGATGCTTTTCGTGGATTTAGCACTAAATATGGACTTAACTCTGAGATAGTAGCTTCTTTCTGTGAATCATTTGCTACTCACGTTGATCTCCCTAAGGAGAAGTGGTTTAAATATAATCCTCCCATTGAACAAAAAGTAGTTGCACCTGTTACAGTTGAAGAAAAGATTATCACTTATAATGATCCTATTGTTCCTACTACTTATGTTGAGAAACCACCTTTCCCTGTTAGGATAAAGGATCATGCTAAAGCTTCAACTGTGGTTCATAAGAGTAATACTAGAACATATACACCTCCTGAGCAAATTAAAGTTGAATCTAGTATTGCTATGGTTAAAGATCTCTTGGCTAATAATGTTGATGGGCATGTTATTTATTTATGTGATGAAGCTGCTAATATTGCTAGACCCATACTAAGATACATAGACCTGTTGTGGGCATGCCTACTATTTCTGTTAAAATAGGAGATCATTGTTATCATGGCTTATGTGATATGGGTGCTAGTGCTAGTGCAATACCTCATTCCTTATATGAAGAAATTATGCATGGTATTGCACCCGCTGAAATAGAAGATATTGATGTTACTATTAAGCTTGCAAATAGAGATACTATTTCACCAATTGGGATTGTTCGAGATGTCGAAGTCTTGTGTGGGAAAGTTAAATATCCTGCTGATTTTCTTGTTCTTGGTTCCCCACAAGATAGCTTTTGTCCCATTATATTTGGTAGACCCTTCTTGAATACTGTTAATGCTAAGATTGATTGCAAAAAGGATGTTGTTACAATTGGCTTGGGGGATATGACACATGAGTTTAATTATTTTGCTAAGTTTCGTAAATAACCCCATGATAAAGAATTGCCTAGTAAGGATGAAATTATTGGTCTTGCTTCTATTGCTGTGCCTCCTACTGATCCGTTAGAACAATATTTGCTAGACCATGAAAATTATATGTTTATGAATGAGAGAAGGGAGATAGATGAAGTATTTTTTAAACAGGGTCCTATTTTGAAACACAACCTACCTGTTGAAATCCTAGGGGATCCTCCTCCACCCAAGGGTGATCCAGTGTTTGAGCTTAAACCATTACCCGATACTCTTAAATATGCTTATCTTGATGAAAAGAAGATATATCTTGTTATTATTAGTGCTAACCTTTCAGAGCAAGAAGAGGAAAGATTATTGAAAACTCTGAAGAAGCACCGTGCTGCTATTGGATATACTCTTGATGATCTTAAGGGCATTAGTCCCACTCTATGCCAACACAAAATAAAATTGGACGAAGACGCCAAACCAGTTAGAGATCATCAACAACGGTTAAATCCTAAGATGAAAGAAGACGTAAGAAAGGAAATACTAAAGCTCCTTGAGGCAGGTATAATTTATCCCGTTGTTGATAGTCAGTGGGTAAGTCCTGTCCATTGTGTCCCTAAGAAGGGAGGTATTACTGTAGTCCCTAATGATAAAGATGAATTGATCCTGCAAAGAATTATTATAGGTTATAGGATGGTAATTGATTTCTGTAAATTAAATAAAGCTACTAAGAAAGATCATTACCCTTTACCTTTTATTGATCAAATGCTAGAAAGACTATCCAAACATACACATTTCTGCTTTCTAGATGGTTATTCTGGTTTCTCTCAGATACCTGTGTCAGCAGACGATCAAGCAAAGACTACTTTTACTTGCCCTTTCGGTACTTTTGCTTATAGACGTATGCCTTTTGGTTTATGTAATATGCACCTGCTACCTTTCAAATATGCATGATGGCTATATTCTTTGACTTTTGTGAAAAGATTTGTGAGGTATTCATGGATGATTTCTCTGTTTATGGATCCTCTTTGGATGATTGCTTGAGCAACCTTGATCGAGTTTTGCAGAGATGTGAAGACACTAGTCTCGTCTTGAATTGGGAGA
Source organism: Triticum aestivum (assembly GCF_018294505.1). Classification (NCBI taxonomy): domain Eukaryota; kingdom Viridiplantae; phylum Streptophyta; class Magnoliopsida; order Poales; family Poaceae; genus Triticum; species Triticum aestivum. The sequence goes on along the minus strand of NC_057795.1, from coordinate 120,096,684 downwards.
AGTGCCACTTTATGGTTAATGAAGGCATTGTCTTGGGGCATAAAATTTCTGAAAGAGGTATTGAAGTTCATAAAGCTAAAGTTGATGCTATTGAAAAGATGCCATGTCCCAAGGACATGAAGGCCTAGTTTGGCAACACCGTTTTCCAAAAACCATAGTATTCGAAAACCTCAGTATTTCAATAGATGGGCAACAAATACTCCAGTTTCTAAAAAATATAGATTTTCTCAGTTTTGATAATACCGCTGAGGCGTTTGGCAAGTGGCAGTTTTTCTTAGTTTTTTGTTGGTTTGCACAGATTGTTACCTTGTTGCATGCATACGCTGATACATAGCTACACTCATGGACCAGCTTGTGCTAATCACCACCGTATGCATGCGGCCTTGCACGGGCATGTTCTCTCCTAGATGCTAGCTAGGAAGGATCTGTATAGAGTTATCTCTTGTAATCAATCAAAGACAGCGCTAGGTACGACAAGTGTTTCTAGCGGGCACTAAGTCGTCATTTGTACATGTATGTGCGCCCCTCCAGCCGGATAGATCGATCGACTAGCTATCAATTTTATGTGTCACAGGCGTCGATGGCCAGAAGAAGATGGACACAGAGAGACAACTCAGCCAGCATTTCTCAGTTTTTAAAAAAGAGGTCCGGACCTCTTTTTTATATACTACAAAGAAAGACCACAGTTTTAGAGATACCACGGTTTGTTAAACTGTAGTATTTTTTCATCCAAATGACTCAAAGTATTGAAAACCAAGGTTTTTTCAAAACCCACAATATTCCTTAAAAACTACAAAAAATACTTTGGCTCCCAAACGCACCCTAAAGGTATACGAAGTTTCCTTGGTCATGCTGGTTTTTATAGGAGGTTCATTAAAGAATTTTCTAAAATCTCTAGGCCTCTGACTAATTTATTGCAAAAAGATATTCCTTTTGTCTTCGATGATGATTGTGTAGAAGCATTTGAAATACTTAAGAAAGCTTTGATTTCTGCACCTATTGTTCAGCCACCTGATTGGAACTTACCCTTTGAAATTATGTGTGATGCTAGCGATTATGCTATAGGTGCTGTTCTAGGGCAAAGAGTTGATAAGAAACTAAATGTTATTCAATATGCTAGTAAAACCCTAGACACTACACAGAGAAATTATGCTACTACTGAAAAAGAATTCTTAGCAGTTGTATTTGCATGTGATAAGTTCAGACCTTATATTGTTGATTATAAAGTAACTATTCACACTGATCATGCTGCTATTAAATATATTATGGAAAAGAAAGATGCTAAACCTAGACTTATTAGATGGGTTCTCTTGCTCCAAGAATTTGACTTGCATATTATTGATAGAAAGGGAGCTGAGAACCCCGTTGCAGACAACTTGTCTAGGTTAGAGAATGTTCTTGATGACCCACTACCTATTGATGATAGTTTTCCTGATGAACAATTAGCTATCATAAATGCTTCTCGTACGGCTCCATGGTATGCTGATTATGCTAATTACATTGTTGCTAAATTTATACCACCTAGTTTCACATACTAGCAAAAGAAAAAGTTCTCTTATGATTTAAGACATTACTTCTGGGATGACCCGCACCTTTATAAAGAAGGAGTAGATTGTGTTATTAGATGTTGTGTACCTGAGCATGAACAAGAACAGATCCTACGCAAGTGTCACTCCGAATCATATGGAGGACACCATGCTGGAGATAGAACTGCACATAAGGTATTGCAATCCGGTTTTTATTGGCCTACTCTCTTCAAAAATGCCCGTAAGTTTGTCTTGTCTTGTGATGAATGTCAAAGAATTGGTAATATTAGTAGATGTAAAGAAATGCCTATGAATTATTCTCTTGTTATTGAACCATTTGATGTTTGGGGCTTTGATTATATGGGACATTTTCCTGCCTCTAATGGGTATACACATATTTTAGTTGTTGTTGATTACGTTACTAAGTGGGTAGAAGCTATTCCAACTAGTAGTGATGATCATAACACCTCTATTAAGATGCTTAAAGAAGTTATTTTTCCGAGGTTTGGAGTCCCTAGATATCTCATGACTAATGGTGGTTCACATTTTATTCATGGTGCTTTTCGTACAATGCTTGCTAAGTATGATGTTAATCATATAATTGCATCTCCATATCACCCGCAGTCTAGTCGTCAAGTAGAGTTGAGTAATAGAGAGCTCAAATTAATTTTGCAAAAGACTGTTAATAGGTTTAGAAAGAATTGGTCCAAGATACTTGATGATGCATTATGGGCCTATAGAACTGCATATAAGAATCCTATGGGTATGTCTCCATATAAAATGGTTTATGGAAAAGCATGTCACTTACCTCTCGAACTAGAACATAAGGCATATTGGGCCATTAAAGAGCTCAATTATGATTTCAAACTTGCCGGTGAGAAGAGGTTATTTGGTATTAGCTCACTTGATGAATGGAGAGCCCAAGCATATGAGAATGCCAAGCTGTTTAAAGAAAAAGTTAAAAGATAGCATGACAAAAGGATACAAAAGCGTGAGTTTAACATAGGTGATTATGTGTTGTTATTCAACTCTCGTTTAATACTTTTTGTAGGAGAACTTCTCTCTAAATGGGAAGGTCCTTATGTTATCGAGGAAGTCTATTGTTCTGGTGCCATAAAAATCAACAACTTCGAAGGCACAAGTTCGAGGGTGGTGAACGGTCAAAGAATCAAACATTATATCTCAGGTAACCCAATAAATGTTGAAAATAATATTATTGAAACTGTAACCCCGGAGGAATACATAAGGGACACTTTCTAGAATGCTTCATACTCCGAAAAGGAATAGGTACGTGGTACGGTAAGTAAACCGACTCCAAAACAGTTCTAATAGCAATTTTTCTCCGCTTTGGAATATTTAAGAAAATAGGAAAATAAGAAGTAGTCCGGGAAGGACACGAGGCATCCATGAGGGTGGAGAGCGCACCCACCCTTAAAGGGCGTGCCCCCTGCCTCGTGGGCACCTCGTGTGCTCTCCGGACATTGTTTTCTTGCACGATACTTCTTTTGGTCGGTAAAAATTCGTTACATAATCACCCGAAGGTTTTGACCACCGTATCACACAAAAATCCTCTGTCTTTGTTTCGAGTTGTTTTTCAGACAAATCTAGAGCATCATGACGTCACCCTCCTCCAACAATGAAGACAAGGATGCTTGGCTATTGAAGATAGAGCTGAAAAGAGAAGAACCGGAGGAGATCAACAAGGATGAAGGGATCAAGAAGGCCATGGAGGATCAAGATCTAGCGACGGAAGAAGAAAACATCCCTCCACCTATACCTAACCTCTTTACCCCAACTGATATTGAAGCTTTCAAGATGATTGAGTTAGCCCGCATACAAAACAAGTATCTCACACAGGAAAATATTTTGTTGAAGGATCATATCATCACACTCAAGGGCATTATCCGCAAATTGGATGAGCTTTTACGCTCGATGTGCGATTATCCACCATCATCATCACCACCTTCATCACCTCTGAGGACATAATCACATGGGTATGGGAACCCCCCTTGGCAACTGCCAAGCTTGGGGGAGTTGCCCCAGTATCGTATCACCATCACACTCCTATCTTTACCGTTTTTCTTAGTTCGATCCTTTTGGTAATATCTTGATCTAGTAGAATAATGTTTTGGTATGAATTAGTTTTGAGTTTTGCTTTGTGATCCCTCTATGTAATCGAGTCCGTGAGCTATATATAATAAAGATTAGTGTTGAGTCAAGGGCTTTACTATCTTGCTATGATCTTAAGTGCATAAAGAGAATAAAAAGAAATAAAAGAGTTGATTTTGACCTTATGGATAGTAATGACTTCACACATAAAGAGTATGAGGCATAAAAGTTGTTGAGAGTTGGCAGACATAGTTTTGGTCACCGTTGCAATTAATAGAAAGTAATAAGGAAAGAGAGGTTTTCACATATAAATACACTATCTTGGACATCTTTTATAATTGTGAGCACTCATTAAAGTATGACATGCTAAAGAGTTGATGTTGGACAAGGAAGACAACATAATGGTTTATGTTTTCTCACATCTCAGTTAAAGTACATTGTCATGGATCATTCAAACATGTTGAGCTTGCCTTTCCCCCTCATGCTAGCCAAATTCCATGCACCAAGTAGAGATACTACTTGTGCTTCCAAATATCCCTAAACCTAGTTTTGCAATGAGATTACACCATACCTACCTATGGATTGATTAAGATCCTTCAAGTAAGTGACATGTTGCAAGCAATAAAAAATTGCTCTCTAAATATGAATGATCTATTAGTGCAGAGAAAATAAGCTTTATACGATCGTGTGATATGGAAGTAATAAAAGCGAGGGACTGCATAATAAAGGTTCATATCACAAGTGGCAATATAAAGTGACGTTATTTTGCATTAAGATTTTGTGCATCCAACCCTAAAAGTACATGAAAACCTCTGCTTCCCTATGCGAAGCGCCTATCCTTTACATTATGTCTTTTACATTATGCAAGAGTCAAGGTGATCCTCACCTTTCCCTTTTTCATTTTATCCTTTGGCAAACACCTCATGTTGGAAAGATCCTGATATATATATATATATATATATATATATATATATATATATATATATATATATATCCAATTGGATGTGAGTTAGCATGAACTATTATTGTTGACATTACCCTTGAGGTAAAACGTTGGGAGGCAACACTATAAGCCCCTATCTTTCTCTGTGTCCGATTAAAACTCCATAACCATAAGGATGAATGTCAGCAATTGTGGAAGACTAAATGATAGTTGAGTATGTGGACTTGCTGAAAAGCTCTTATATTGACTCTTTCTGATGTTATGATAAATCGCAATTGCTTCAATGAATGAGATTACAGTTTGTTAGTTCTCAATGAAGTTTCCGATTCATACTTGACATTTTGAATAGATTGTTACTTGAGAATAAGAAATCATATGACAATATATATGTACGCTAAAATGAGCCTGAGCGCACAATGTCTTATTCTGCGCTCCAACCACCAGCCGCAGCAGCAAATTGAACCAAACCGGCACACGCCTAAACCCACCCTAGAAGCAGCCACGTTCATCACTGTGATAGTAAAAGTGAGCAATATGTAGTAAACCAATTACCATGTAGTAAATCTAAACAGCCCAATAATAAAATAATTACCGTGTAGTAAAGTTTAAGTAACATGTATCACTTTGTGGTCGATGTTACTTTGGAGCTACAAAGAGATGGCTTAAACCCAATAGTAACACTATTACTAGAAGATATGCATATGCATTTTTTTTCTAATTCAGTGGCTTAAACTAGTAACCAAATTACTAGATGTATAGCCATGGTAAACTAATTACCGTTCAATACACTTGTCTCTAAAATAACAAAAAAATGGTGGCCGCACAAGCAATCCAATTTTTATTATTTATTAACTGGATAGTGGACAGATAGTAATGGACTTAATGCTATTACTATGTTTCCCATGTTTCATTATCATGGACATACATACAAGCACGTTACGACAGAGAACCCGAACGGTGGCGAGGCGTGAACCAGTGCGTGAGCTAGTAACCAAATTAATACTATTACTATATTTTTCATAGAACTTTACTGGCAGGTGGAAGAAAATAGCGATTAAGCCAGCATCCACGTGCGACTTGACCGAGCGGTGTGCACGCGACATGGGCGGAGCGCATTATTAGAGATCTGCGCTCACGCTTATATATATATATATATATATATATATATATATATATATATATATATGTTGCTGTTATAAGAATGATCATGATGCCCTCATGTCCGTATTTTATTTTTATCGACACCTCTATCTCTAAACATGTGGACATATTTTTCGATATCGGCTTCCGCTTCAGGACAAGCGAGGTCTAAGCTTGGGGGAGTTGATATGTCCATTTTGCATCATGCTTATATATCGATATTTATTGCATTATGGGCTGTTATTACACGTTATGTCACAATACTTATGGCTATTCTCTCTCATTTTACAAGGTTTAACATGAAGAGGGAGAATGCCGGCAGCTGGGATTCTAGGCTGGAAAAGGAGCAAGTATTGGAGACCTACTCTGCCCAGCTCCAAAAGTCCTGAAACTCCACGAAAGTCATTTTTGGAATTAATGATAATTATTGACCGAAAGAAGTACCAGAGGGGGCCCACACCCTGGCCACGAGGGTGGGGGCGCGCCCACCCTTACAGGGCGCACCCCCTGCCTCGTGGGCCTCCTGCTGGCCCTCCGGTGCCCATCTTCTGCTATATGAAGTCTTTTACCCTGGAAAAATCATAAGCAAGCTTATAGGACGAAACTCCGCCGCCACAAGGCAGAACCTTGATGGAACCAATCTAGGGCTCCAACGGAGCTGTTCTGTCGGGGAAACTTCCCTCTGGGAGGGGGAAATCATCACCATTGTCATCACCAATGATCCTCTCACTGGGAGGGGATCAATCTCCATCAACATCTTCACCAACACCATCTCCTCTCAAACCCTAGTTCATCTCTTGTACCCATTCTTTGTACCCAAACCTCAGATTGGTACCTGTGGGTTGCTAGTAGTGTTGATTACTCCTTGTAGTTGATGCTAGTTGGTTTATTTGGTGGAAGATCATATGTTAAGATCCTTAATGCATGTTAATACTCCTCTGATCATGAACATGAATATGCTTTGTGAGTACTTAGATTTGTTCCTGAGGACATGGGTGAAGTCTTGCTATTAGTAGTCATGTGAATTTGGTATTCGTTCGATATTTTGATGAGATGTATGTTGTCTCTCCTCTAATGGTGTTATGTGAACATCGACTACATCACACTTCACCATTATTTGGGCCTAGAGGAAGGCATTGGAAAGTAATAAGTAGATGATGGGTTGCTAGAGTGACAGAAGCTTAAACCCTAGTTTATGTGTTGCTTCGTAAGGAGTTGATTTGGATCCACTAGTTTCATGCTATGGTTAGGTTTACCTTAATACTTATTTTGTAGTTGCGGATGCTTGCAATAGGGGTTAATCATAAGTGGGGTGCTTGTCCAAGAAAGGGCAGCCCCCAAATTATCAAAGTAACGAACGCGAATCATATGAGCGTGATGAAAACTAGCTTGACGATAATTTCCATGTGTCCTCGGGAGCGCTTTTCTCATTATAAGAATTTGTCCAGGCTTGTCCTTTACTACAAAAAGGATTGGGCCACCTTGCTGCACCTTATTTACTTTCATTGCTTGTTACCCGTTACAAATTATCTTATCACAAAACTATTTGTTACCTACAATTTCAGTCGTTGCAGAGAATACCTTACTGAAAACCGCTTATGATTTCCTTCTGCTACTCGTTGGGTTCGACACTCTTACTTATCGAAAGGACTATGATAGATCCCCTACACTTGTGGGTCATCAATATGCTTTGTGTGAATGCCACCTGTTTAGTGTCTAATTACCATATATGTGAATTATGCATTGACATCTTGTTGCAAGACATTATATATCTAAATTATGCAATGCTATCTTGTTGCAAAGGCATTATATATGTGAATTATGCAATGCCATGCTATTTAGCGTATCATCATGTATGTGAATTATATAATGCTATCATTTTTTTGTATTACCTATTCCATTTGTCGACAACGTTTGTATATTCAACTACTCTTCCTATGCATCGGCCATTTGAAGCGGTGACGGAAGTTTCTGGAGTGAAAACAAGGTATTCAGAGCAGACAATGCTACCTGCTGAAGCAGACATCTTGCTGGTTATAGAGAGCCCCTTAAAGGAGGATTCAGAGACTGATGACCAGTCGTATTTCCCCCCTGAGGTCTATGCTCAAACTTGGCAGGGTTATACTACCCATGTCATGCATGCTGTCTTGCATTGCTTAGTTTTTACATCATATATGTATTGCCATCTACTTACTTGCTTACTATATAAATCATATATTTGAATTATATCATGCCACTATGTTTACATACACAGCATCTATCTGAATTATGGCATGGCAACCCATTTAATAAAGACATCATATAGTTATATCATCTCATCATGTTTAGTGTTTACAGTCATCATATTTTTAATTATGTCATTCTATCCATGAATTATGTCATGCTATCATGTTTCCATAGGCGGCATGTATGTGAATTATGGCATGCCAACCTATTTAATAAACACATTATATAGTTATATCATGTCATCCTGTTTACATAGTCATCGTATTTTGAACTATGTCTTTCCATCTTTTTTAGTTAGCCATCATAATGCAAAATTGTGTCATGCTATCCTGTTTAGTTAGCCATCATATATGTGAAATTGTGTCATGTTATCCTGTTTGGTTAGACAACATAAATGTGAATTATTTCATGCCCTCTTTTATTCCCCACTATCCATTGCACCTGGCTATCATACAATGTCTGTACTTTCTATTATTTTTCTTGTTTATCAGCCATTTGAATTGGAGAGGGTGATGGCAGTATCTAAGGGAGTAACAACACGGTCTTCAGAAAAGATAGTGCTACCAGTTGATGCGGATAGAATCACGGTTGTACTTGCCCAAGAACCAGCCCCGCCACACATAACCCAGACTCTCGCAGATTATACCCCTACCAGTTGGACAGAGAACCAGCTACACCCCTTCTAACCCCAACCCCAGCAGATAGTAACCCAGTTCTAGTTGACACAGCATCATATCCACCATAGAGCACCCAAACACAAGCAGTTAGTAAGAGAACTGTAGTGCCCAAAGCACGAGGACCACCACTCTGAATCCCAACTCAACGCTTAAAGGAGAAGAAGATTTGTCCTCAGGTCAGGTTCTGTAGCTATGGTTCATACTCCTTTGCTCTTGCATCACTATATTTACTCATACCAACTATTTTCAAATTTGAAGGATGGAATTGAAACTCCAATGGCGCAACAGGTATGTTTTAAACCTATTTCTTTAACTAGTTTCCTGTTGTAACTTGCTCTATGTTGATTTTAGTTTCAATTGAATAAACAGTTATGTTCTCATGTCTTGCACATTACAAGTGTTGTTATTTCTCAATAGTTTCCCACACTTATATTATGTCTATTCTGCTTTGTCTTGAACAAATATTATTTGAACTATGTCTCTGTCTTGATTTGGCAACAAAAACTAGAATGATGTAGACCATAAAATGACCATGGTACATAGATATATGTTTGTTTCATGTTGTTATCCTTTCCACTTTACTACTGAACTGATTTACCAAAATGAGTTTCATATACAACATGCTAAACCTGTGATGTGTCTGCTTGTTTCTCTTTTAGAAAGGGGACAAAATATTCGAGAACAGTACCCCGTTATGCAATGGTAAAGGAAGTAATGCAGATAAGGTTCAAGATAGTGAGACATCCCTGTTGGTCTCCAAGAAAGCTGATAAAAACTATCTTGACGATAGTGAGAGAACCCAAAAGTCATGTCTTGATGTAGTGTTCGAGTTACTGGCCACTACTGCTCACACAAGCTCTTCGAACTCGCTGCCTAAATCAGTTCGTCTTCTTGAGTCTCAACTTCAAGTTGAAAGACATCGATCAGATGTGCTACGGCAGGAAGCTGAAGGACTGAGGAAGTCCCTGCAGAATTCAGATGCATACTTTCTGGTGCAACAACAAGCACTGGAGGATTTAAGCACCAAACAAGAGAAAGTTAATAAGCTTGCTAAGCATCTCGCTAGCATATGGGTACCCAGGATATTGTTTCTTGAGATCTTCTGGAGTGGTTTCATTTTTGGACTTGTTTTGCTACGGCGTTTATTTGCACTGGTCGCCAACTTTGACAACCAGTGTATATGGTATGCTGCTCTGTTCCCTATATTTGCACTGGTGGCGAACTTTGATGCCCAATCGATGTAATATGTGTAATAGCCGTGATAGCCTAGCGTAAGTTGATTTCCTATTTACTTCCTTGTTGTCTTGTTTATTTGTTTGCTTGTACTGAGTGAAGTTCTTTTTCTGCGGTTTGCTAGTGGCCGCAATAACCTATTTGTTATAACTAGGCCACAATAACCGTGGGCTACATATACGGGCCCTAGAAACAATGGGCCTTCTACAGGCCATAAAACAATGGGCCTTCTATGGGTCGTAGACACAATGGGCCTTCTACGGGCCGTATCATCAATGGGCCTTCTAGGGTCGTATGATCGATTGGCCAAACATGGGCTAATAACAGACCGCATTATGGTCGTAAACGGGCTAGAGTTTGAATTGTCCATTCATGGGCCGACCATAACGGGTCGTCGTTAATCGACCGTATTAGATGACGCTATGAAAACGGCCCAACGTATTAACGGGCCACAAATGGGCCGACTGTAGCCACGGGCTGAATTTGGCCCACAAGCAGGAAATTACAGTAATGGGTCGTAAGTAACCGAATGCTGGAAATGAGCCCAAGAATAAATGGGCCCTGAGAAGGCCGAAAGATAACATGGGCTAGAAACGACCCAGTGGAATAATGGGCCCTTAATGGGTGTAAAGTGATACATTGTTCATTAGGGGCCAGTTTCACCACGGGTTGTTAATGGGCCAATAGTTATGAAGGGCCTCATATGGGCTGAAACATGTCATGGGCCATACATGGGTCGGAAGTTAAAATGGGATGGAATCATATTGGACGGCCCAGATGATGCTATTGGGCCTAATTCGGATAGGTCATAATGGGCCCTGGGTTAGCAGGCTGTAAATGGGCTATATGCGAGCAGGACGTTAACAGGCTTTCCGTGGGCCGGCCCACCACCTTTTAACCAAGTCAAATGGGCCGGCCTTTTCACAGGAATGGGCCTCTGTTGGGTCGTGCCACGTGTCAACGTATCATAGGCGCCTTCGGTCCAATGAGTGGATGACATCTGTCCCAACGGTGAGCTAACACATGTTTCCTCCAGCCAATGATGATTTTACACGTGGAAAATCCCCATTGGTCGGGGCTGTTAACGAGTTATCAGATCCAAAACCGGACCTGATAGCTCAACGGCGAGCCGTTATGGTGGATGCCACGTGACGGTCACCCTTGACGAAAGAACTTCTATGACGCGCGATTTATCGTCATGGAAGTGGACACTTCCGTGATGATAATTTTGGTAATGTCATGGAACACTTCTACGACAGCACAAGTATGACTATCTTGATTCTGTCATAAAATCGTCATGGATGTACATGCATGACAGAAAACGTGACCTACTGTGACAAACACGTATCATCACGGAAGTGTATTTTTTTTGTAGTGCGTTCTTACCTACAACTCAAAAACCACAAAAGTGATTTATCAAGTTTGCTGTTTTAACCTTCAATAAGGACCGGCCGGAGGTAAAACCGATTCAACTAAAGTAGGAGAAACAGACACCCGCCAGCCACCTTTATGCAAAACTAGTTGCATGTCTGTCGATGGAACCGGTCTCATGAACGTGGTCATGTAAGGTTGGTCTGGGCCGCTTCATCCAATAATACCGCCGAATAAAAATAAGACATTGGTGGTAAGCAGTATGACGATCACCGCCCACAACTCTTTGTGTTCTACTCGTGCATATCATTTACGCATAGACCTGGCTCGGATGCCACAATTGGGAAACGTAGCATGCAATTTCAAAAAAATTCCTACGCTCACGCAAGATCAATCTAGGAGATGCATAACAACAAGAGGGGGAGAGTGTGTCTATGTACCCTCGTAGACCGTAAGCGGAAGAGTTTGACAACGTGGTTGATGTACTCAAACTTTTTCTCGCTCCGACCGATCAAGTACCGAACATACGGCACCTCTGACTTTTGCACACGTTCAGCTCGATGACGTCCCTCGCCCTCTTGATCCAGCAAGATGTCAAGGAAGTAGATGAGTTCCGTCAGCATGAAGGCATGGTGACGGTGATGGTGAAGTGATCCGCACAGGGCCTCGCCTAAGCACCCCGAGAATATGACCGAGGGTGTAAACTATGGAGGGAGGCGCCACACACGGCTAATAATTGATTTTTATGTGCTAGGGCGCCCCCTCACATATATATAGGTTGGAGGGAGAGAGGAGGCAGCCATGGGGCGCCCCAAGTAGGATTCGAATCCTACTTGGGGTTTTCCCAAGTGCCCCCCCCCCTTCCATAAATTGCCGTAGGGGGAGGAAAGGGGGAAGAAGGAAGTAGTACTTCCTACTTTTCCTTTTTCCCTTCCCTCTTTGCTTTTCCTCTTTGGCCAGACCATATGGGAGGTGCACCAGCCCCTTGTGGCTGGTGTGTTTCCCCTTTTGGCCCATTAGGCCCATATCTTTTGCCGGGGGTGCCCGGAACCCCTTCCGGTGACCTGATATGTACCCGGTACCCTCCGGAACACTTCCGGTGTCCGAATACCATTGTACTATAGATCAATATTTACCTTTCGACCATTTCGAGACTCCTCGTCATATCCGTGATCTCATCCGGCACTCCAAACAACATTTGGTCACCAAATCACATAACTCATATAATACAATATCGTCATCAAACGTTAAGTGTGCGGGCCCTACGGGTTCAAGAACTATGTAGACATCACTACTACAAAAAGAGCTATAGATGGAATGGGCACTAATGGCGCACGTGTCCGGTGGTGCGCCACTACTATATACTACTAGCGCACCCTCTGGAGATGCGCCATTAGTGTGGAAGACACTAATGGTGCACCAGAAAAACGGTGCACCACTAGTAATAATTTTTTTCCCATTTTTCCATACATACTAATGGCGCATCCAAGCGAGGTGCGCCATTACTAGTTCTAACTAGTAATGGCGCACCAGACAGAGAGTGCGCCACTAGTATATTTTTTTACTTTTTTGCAAAACTACTAATGGCGCACCACCTGCAGGTGCGCCATTAGTAAGCAGGCGAACTAATGGCGCATTTGCTGGTGGTGCGCCATTAGTAACCTGGGACCCCAACAAGATATTTTGGACAGCCACACCTACCCACTCACTTTCCCCACTTCATTCCCTCCACCTCCTTCTCCAAACTTTCGGCTGCCTCCTCCTCCTCACCTCATTTGCACCATAGATTCATCAAAATTAAGTGGTGAAATTACCTTTTTTGATAGGTAAGTAAGGGGAAAGCTATCTTCATGTTGTAGATCTACTTTTTTTCTCCCTAGCTCGCTCCAACAACGTGCACATGCACTTTTTGTGGCCTGGCTAGATCTATGTATGTTTGTGATGTTGCATATGTTTGTGGTGTTGCATATATGTTTGTGTTTGCAGGTACTGGTATTTGAAATGCGATAGTTGCCAATATTTTGCCGAAATGTTGATTCATTTCTGTTTCGGCGAGAATTTTGGCAGTATGCATTCTTTTTGGTCCTATTTTTAGGGAAGGTCATGCCAAATTTTTTCTTGGTTCTAAAATATCGTTTTGCTCTACCCCGCAGGCGACCATGGTCTGCATGATGACCGAAGGCATCGTGGATAGGTTTTTGAGCTCCGTGAAGGCCGAGATGCTTCAAAAGAACGAGACGGAGATAAGATGTCCGTGTCGAAGATGCAAGCTGAAGAGCCTTATTGCGGACCCGGATTCCGGGCAGATGTGGGACCACCTGCTCTTGCATGGTTTCATGGATGGCTATCGGTGGCAAGGTGATGAAGATGACTATGAAGTCGTCCATGGGGACCGGGCAAGAAATGAGGAAGGGCAACAAGACAACCACTGCGGCGAGGGCAGGCGAGAAGATGAAGAATCTCCAGGACATTATCACGACGGTGATAATGTACACAGTCATCATGTAGAAGATGTCGTACATGATGATGAGGAAGATACGTGGGACGCCGCAGAGAAAGAATATTTCCCTATGAGAGCCGCACTGCTCACGACGGTGCACGACTATCTCGGTTACGGATATCTCGCGGGGCAGGTAGTCCACGGATTTTCTAGATGCGTAAGGTGCATAGATGACACAACGTATCGCCAGCTAGATGGAGATCCCGGGTCTTCGAAAACCGTGTTCATGGGACATCGAAGGTGGCTTCGCGACGATAACCCGTGGAGGAAACGCAAGGATCTGTTCGATGGTGAAACCGAACCCCGAAAACGCCCGTGTAAGAGGAGCGGCGAGGAAATAGACGAGCTGTTGAAAAATTAGAAAGACTGCCCACTGCCGGGAAAGAAGCAAAAGGCGCCAGAGCCGGGAAAGAAGCGAAAGGCGCCAGAGCCGCTGGTGAAGGTATGGAAAACGAGGTCTGTTTTCTGGGACTTGTCGTACTGGAAGATCCACCGTGTGCCTCACAGCCTTGATGTCATGCATATCACGAAGAACGTGTGCGAGAGTCTGCTTGGTACCCTGCTCAACATGCCAGAGAGGACCAAAGATGGGCCGAAAGCAAGGGCAGACTTGAAATCAATGGGCATCAGGCAGGAGATTCACGCTAATGATGATGATGATGATGATGATGAGGCGAAGCAGGACACAGAAAGTCATCGCAAAGGCAAAAACGCCAAGAAGACCGGAAATGACTACCCTCCCGCGTGCTTCACTCTAAGTCAGGAGGAGATCGAGCAATTTTTCACCTGCCTCCTAGGAGTAAAACTTCCTTACGGTTACGCGGGGAAGATAAGCAGATACCTAGACCCAGCGAAGCAGAAGTTCAGCGGAATGAAGTCTCACGATTGTCACGTGCTGATGACGCAGATACTTCCAGTTGCAATCCGTGGGATCATGGACGCGCACGTCCGTGACACGCTATTTGGCCTATGCAACTTTTTTGACGTCATCTCTTGGAAGTCGATTGGCGTGAGGCAACTCAGAAGGCTACAGGAAGAGATCGTGGTGATACTATGCGAGCTTGAGATGTACTTCTCGCCCGCATTCTTCGACGTTATGGTGCATCTGCTGGTCCATATCATGGAGGATATCATCCAACTCGGGCCGACGTTCCTGCACAGCATGATGGCGTTTGAAAGGATGAATGGTGTCATCAAAGGATACGTTCGCAACATGTCACGTCCAGAGGGAAGTATAGCCAGGGGCTTTCTGACCGAAGAGTGCATCTCCTACTGCATGAATTATCTAGGCATCGAGAACCCTGTTGGTCTGCCCGTCAGCAGGCACCTCGGCATGCTCGCTGGATGAGGTCACCGTGAGGGTCGCCGCGAAATGCATGTCGACTTCGAGGGTCGACTCACCGACTTTGAAAGAGCAAACCTAGTCACACTACAACACATAGATGTGGTCGATCCTTGGGTGCTAGAGCACAAAACCTTTATTGAGAAGATGTACAATGACTGTCGGTGTCAAAACCGACGGGTCTCGGGTAGGGGGTCCCGAACTGTGCGTCTAGGCAGATGGTAACAGGAGACGAGGGACACAATGTTTTACCCAGGTTCGGGCCCTCTTGATGGAGGTAAAACCCTACGTCCTGCTTGATTGATATTGATATTGTGGATGTTTACAAGAGTGGATCTACCACGAGATCAAGGAGGCTAAACCCTAGAAGCTAGCCTATGGTATGATTGTAATGGTTGTTGTTGTGTCCTACGGACTAGAGCCATCCGGTTTATATAGACACCGGAGAGGGCTAGGGTTACATAGAGTCGGTTACAATGGTAGGAGATCTACATATCCGTATCGCCAAGCTTGCCTTCCACGCCAAGGAAAGTCCCCTCCGGACATGGGACGAAGTCTTCAATCTTGTATCTTCATAGTCTTGGAGTCCAGTCGATGATGATAGTCCGGCCGATGATAGTTCGGCCGATGATGGTAGTCCGGCTATCCGGACACCCCCTAATCCGAGACTCCCTCAGTAGCCCCCGAACCAGGCTTCAATGATGATAAGTCCAGCGTGTGTGTAGTCTTCGGCGTTGCAAGGCGGGTTCTCCTTCAAGTTCTACGTACCTGCCGAAAAGTGTCCGGCTTCTTCATCAATGTTGCGCGTCTTGGCTTCTACGCCCAATAATGGCCTTCTTCCACGCGTCGCGTGAATGTGAAAAGCCAGGGTGTCTTTTATGTTTTACCCCCTAGTTGTGCGAATAATCTGCCTATAAGGGAGGCAGGAATCCAGATCCAAATCACCATCTTCCTCCCACAAATAGTCATCGGAGAGCTTTCGACCAAGAATCCATTCCATCATGGACCGTCAACGCGTCTCCTCTTCTCGCGCTCCCAGCCATTTGCCAGGAGATTGGAGGAGATGCTCTGTTCCGCACAACGAGCTGGTGAAGCTCCAAGCGGGGGGATATCTCCCTCCGGCCTTCATGGTTCCGGTTCAAGCCGGGCTGGCCTCCTACAAAGGTGGGAAGCAAGAGGAGGTTACCCCAAATCCCAACAAAGGGGAGCGGGTATGCTTCGTCCCCTATCTGATAAGGGGGCTCGGATTTCCTGTACATCCATTCCTCCGTGGGCTCCTGGAGTTCTACGGACTCCAGCTTCATCACCTCACGCCCGCCTCAATCCTGCATATTGCGGGTTACGTAGCTCTTTGCGAGCTATTCATGGGCGTCGAGCCCCATTTCGCGCTGTGGAAGAGGTTGTTCTGCCTTGTACCCCACTCTCACGAGGGGTCCATATATCAAGTGGGCGGCGCCGAAATATGGCGCATTGCCGGGACTGGATATCCATCCGGAACCCCTAAGAAGGCGTCCGAAGACTGGCCTTCGGAATGGTTTTATATAGAAGACGCTCCACTGCCGGACCCTGTTCGGATCGGCCTCCCGGAGTTCAGCAATGATCCTCTGAAGAAACGCCTTAGTTGGCGTCCACGGAGCCCCCAACTGGAGGAAGACAAGAGCGTCCATTATTTGATGGGCCGAATAAGGTTACTGGCCCATTCCGGGTTGACCATGATTGGAGTCATGGCGACATGCATTATGCGGGGGGTGCAGCCACTACAATACAGGGGCCACCCCATGTGGGATTTCAACGGGGAGGACTATGCCACCCGTCATGGCCGCAAAGGGCCGGATTTGGTCGAAGATCTGGTGACGATCCTGTCCGGCCTGTATAAGGGGGAGAAGGAGGATTTCCTTCGGACGAACCCGTTAAATGGGTTCTCCATGAATAATCCCCGGCCTTGGGTAAGAGAACACTCTGCATGCCCGACCCAAGCTTTTTGAAACTTAAGTTTCTTATATTGTGTTCTTCTTTCGACGCAGGAGCTGCGCCTGATCGTGGAGGACATGCTAAGTCCAGCCCCGCAACCCGAGGATCTAGAGAGATCCCGGGATCCGGCCTCCGAAGAGGATCCGGACATAATGGTGGAGCTAATCGACGGGGTGTTCCACCAGCTCAGCATGGACAATGCTTTAGTCGTCATCACGGTTGACTATCCCGGACTATATCCGGCTTCCCAGGTGATTGCGACCGAAGTCCTAACACCGTCATTCCTTCCTTGCTTATTTCTGACCACCGTATACGATGGCGCTGTGCAGGAGGCGCCCCTAGGGCGAGAAGCCAAGCCCGCGGTGGCTGGCCAACAAAGGCCAGTCCGGACCAGTAGGCGGAAGAGGAGCGCGGCGCGGACTGAAACGTCGCCGCGAAGGTGTAGTTCACAATTCATTATTTAGAGCAACGTTCCTAGGAAGCGTTTGAGTGCTCATGACTTTTGTAGGGAAAAAAGCGTCTGCCGAACTGCGGGCGTGGAGGTTGCCAATCCAACCTCTACCAGCCAGGCTCCAGCACCTGGTCTGGAGGGGGAGGCGAGCGCAAGGCGCGAGCCGGACGATCCTCCAACGGAGGATGCCGACAGACTGTCCGCCACCAAGTCTGAGGTGGAGAGTGCCCTGAATCACATGCGCCGCCGGACAGTATTTCGTGACGCGTGCTTTTCCCCCGAGGCGTTGAATGCCTTTAACATGGGGGACGCGCACCTTCGTGCTGCTCAAGATGGTTTTACCAGAGCCACGGAGCAGTATGTAAAAGACATACGGGTAAGAGAATTTAATAGTTGTATGTGCCAGTAGCCCCCGAGACTTAAAGTAGTTATATTAACTGATTTAAGGATCATATGAAACGTAGGATCTTACCGAGAAGAATACTCAACTGTCTCAGGAGCTGCAAGAGTGCAAGGCCCAACTTGAGGCCGCACTCTCTGGCACAGGAGGAAACACAGGGACCTCTCCTGGTAACGCCTTATTTTAGAAAGATAAGTAGCGTTTGGCCGGTGCGCAAGTCTAAAAAATGACGTTGCAGGTACTGCCGGACAAGATTCGGACAGGCAAGAACTTCTGCGCCAACTAAAGGCCAGCGAGAGGGTGCTGCATAAGGTGCAGCATGAAACGAACAAGCTACAGGATTCCCATGCCCAGCTTGGAGAAGAGCTGAAAGGCGTTCGGGCCGAGCTGTCGCGCTCCGTTAAGGAGAATCAGCGGCTTCGTCGCGGCATCTATAGTAAGTGCTTGAGCGAACTCCTTTGAAAAGAAGAGTTCGGCGAGGAAGTCAATTTGACAGAATATGTCTGCAGGTATGCTCACAGGTCGCCCTGCGGAGGAGATGCCCGTATCAACGGGTGATCAACTTCCCGAATTGTTGCAACTGATCGAACGAGTTCGGCAGGCAATGAGCGGCGTCATCCAGGCTTTATGGCCAGCCTTCTCCTTACCCGAGGGTCTTGGGGAGCTTGCGGAGAAGCTTCGGGGAGTGCGGCAACGCTTCCATTTATGGAAGATTTCGGCCTGCCGCCAAGGTGCCAGGGAGGCCTGGGCCATGGTAAAGACGTGGCACAAGAAGGCGGATCCCAACCACATGGCCGAAGTCGGACCTGTGGGGCCCGATGGGAAGGAGATCCCTGTGAGTTTAGTATACGGCCAAGTAGAGCTGGCCGCTAAATTTTCCCAACAGGACTGTAAATTGGACAACCTGTTAGACGGGATTGAGGAAGAATACAATTAGTCGATTTGACAATGTATTATAAAATGACATATAGAATGCCTTCTAGCCGGATTGTAGATCGTTTGTCTTTGCCGACCTTTTCGCTTCGACCTCGGGACCCTAGAGTCCGGAGTGTGTCCGAATACCTTCTTGGTTATGAAACAACCGGGGTATGCATGGAGACCAGGCGTAGGGGTCATTAGTGCTTTATCGGACAAGTGCCCAACTAGTTATGTTATATTACATGGGTAGTAAGAAACATCTTCCAGGGAGAATAGTTCCGTTAAGGGTTCCTTTCCTCTGGGGGTGGCATGCCCTAAAGTGCATGTCCGGACTGCGAAAAAAGCAGAAAAACATCTGGGGGCAAATAAATAAGTGGATAAAAAATCATCTTTTAAGTCACCGACCGAATATTCCCTGAAGAACGCTAGCTTTCGGCTTCACCCAGTCTGAGGTACACATCCGGCTGACCCAGCAGTAACAATCGCAGAGGTGCTCCCTTTACCTCCTAGCCAAACAATCGGGAATGTAGGGGTAAGCACAGGAGCCAGGCAACCCAGCTTGGCCAAAACTTAGGTCATATCGATGCATATAATGGTGAATAAAAGGTACATGTGGAGGCTTGACACATGTGCTGGGCATGAAGCCCTTATAATTAAGCTTCTGGTAAAGAAGCCCCCAGGTATATTGAGTGCGGATGGCACATCAATTGCGTGCGAACGACATGCAAGTAGGCCTTTTAAGGCTTAGATGAATAGGGTTGAGAAGAAAAAAGATGAACAAAAGGCAGCTAAAATAAAATAAAAATTGGACGGGGGGAAAGGGACAAACTCTTAGTCCGGCGCTAGGCATAGAATCTTCGGAGGCGGGCTGCGTTCCATGGGTTCGGCTCGAGTCGGTTATCCGACTCATTTCGTAGACGGTACGCTCCGCCGGTCAAGACTTGATCGATGATGAAGGGGCCTTCCCATTTGGGCTTGAGCTTGTCCTTTTTCTTGTCCGGCGGGTGTAGAACCAGTTCGCCAACGTTGTAAGTCTTGGCCCGTACTTCTCTGCTTTGGTATCTTCGAGCCTGCTGCTGATAGAATGCGGAACAAGCCTTGGCGACGTCGCGTTCTTCCTCCAATGCGTCCAAGCTGTCCTGCCGATCCAACTCGGCTTCTCTTTCTTCGTACATGTGCACTCGAGGTGAGTCATGAATTATGTCGCAGGGCAAAACTGCTTCTGCGCCGTATACCATAAAAAATGGTGTGAATCCAGTAGTACGGTTAGGCGTTGTCCGCAGCCCCAGAGTACGGAGTCGAGATCCTCTACCTAGTGCGTGTTAGATTTTGTAAGGGACCGCACTAGTCTGGGTTTGATGCCGCTCATTATTAGACCATTTGCTCGTTCCACTTGACCGTTGGTTTGAGGATGATAGACTGAAGCGTAATCGAGCGTGATGCCCATATTTTTGCACCATTATTTAACCTCATCGGCTGTGAAGTTCGTGCCGTTATCGGTGATGATGCTGTGGGGACACCATAACGGTGTACTACCCCGGATATAAAGTCTATCACTGGTCCGGACTCTGTCGTTTTAACTGGCTTGGCCTCTATCCATTTGGTGAATTTATGCACCATGACCAATAGGTACCTTTGCTTGTGGGTTCCCCCTTTAAGTGGTCCAACCATGTCAAGCCCCCAGACCGCGAACGGCCAGGTAATGGGTATAGTTTTGAGGGCGGTGGGTGGCATATGGCTCTGATTAGCGAAGAGCTGACAACCGACGCATCTTTGGACTAAGTCCTGAGCATCTGCTCGGGCCGTCGGCCAATAAACTCCTGTACGGAATGCCTTTCCTACAAGGGCCCGAGCTGCGGCATGGTGTCCGCCTAGTCCGGCATGAATTTCAGCCAGGAGGTTTCGCCCTTCTTCTTCGGAGATACACCTTTGAAGGACTCCAGTTGTGCTTTTCTTATAAAGTTCTCCCTCATAGACCTTGTAGGCTTTAGATCGCCAGACAATGCAACGGGCCTCATTTTGGTCTTCGGGAAGCTCCTGCCTAAGTAAGTAGGCAAGGAATGGTTCTATCCACGGGGCAATTACTGCCATTATGTCGTGGGCTGAAGGTGTTATGTCATCGGTTGAATCGCCGGTTGGTGCGGCTTGTTCCGGTTTGTTATTTCCAGACTCCTCTTCCCATAGTACGGATGGCTTGAAGAGCCGTTCCAGGAAGATGTTAGGAGGGACAGTGTCGCGTTTTGCGCTGATGCGTGCCAGTACGTCGGCTGCTTGGTTATTATCCTGTGTTACGTGATGGAATTCAAGTCCTTCAAACCGGGATGACATTTTTAGGACAGCGTTGCGATATGCTGCCATTTTCGGATCTTTGGCGTCAAAGTCTCCGTTTAATTGGGATATTGCGAGGTTTGAATCCCCGCGCACCTCTAGGCGTTGAATGCCAATGGAGATTGCCATCCGGAGACCATGTAGAAGGGCCTCGTATTCGGCTGCGTTGTTGGAGTCCGTGTACATTATCTGAAGTACGTATTGGCCTGTGTCCCCGGTCGGGGACGTCAATACGATGCCAGCCCCCAATCCGGCTAACATTTTAGATCCGTCGAAGTGCATAGTCCAATTGGAGTATGCGCCGTACTCTTTAGGGAGTTCGGCTTCGGTCCATTCAGCGACAAAGTCAGCCAAAACTTGTGACTTTATAGCTCGCCGAGGTTTGTAAGTTATATCAAATGGTAAGAGCTCAATGGCCCATTTTTCAATCCTGCCCGTCGCGTCGCGGTTGTTTATAATGTCGTTAAGTGGTACTTCAGAGGCCACTGTTATCGAACACTCTTGAAAGTAGTGTCGGAGCTTCCGGGATGCCATGAACACCGCGTATGCTATCTTCTGATAGTGCGGGTAACGGGACTTGCAGGGGGTTGACACAGTGGATACGTAGTATACTGGTTTTTGAAGAGGGAATTTATGCCCTTCTGTCTCTCGTTCGACGACGAGTACCGCGCTTACAACTTGATGCATTGCTGTGATGTATAACAACATTGGTTCGCCCAGGTTGGGCGCAGCCAGGACCGAATTTGTTGCCAATATGGCCTTTATTTCTTCGAGTCCGGCGGTGGCAGCATCCGTCCACTCGAAGTGTTCGGTGCGCCTAAGGAGGCGATAGAGGGGCAATGCCTTTTCTCCTAGACGGGAGATAAAGCGGCTTAGAGCCGCCACGCATCCAGTCAATTTTTGTATTTGCTTGAGGTCTTTTGGGATATCTAGCTGTGACAGAGCTCGGATCTTGGCTGGGTTTGCTTCAATTCCTCTACCGGATACGATGAAGCCCAGCAGCTTTCCAGCTGGTACGCCGAAAACGCATTTTTCCGGATTCAGCTTGATGTCATATGCTCTGAGGTTGTCGAATGTGAGCCTCAAGTCGTCTACTAGAGTTTTGACGTGTTTAGTTTTGACGACTACGTCGTCTATGTATGCCTCTACTGTTTTGCCGATCTGGGTAGCCAGACATGTTTGAATCATGCGCTGATATGTTGCGCCGACATTTTTAAGTCCGAAGGGCATCGTGTTGAAGTAGAATGGTCCATATGGAGTAATGAATGCCGTTGCGGCTTGATCCGCATCTGCCATCTTGATTTGATGATAGCCGGAGTATGCGTCCAGGAAGCACAATGAATCGTGCCCTGCAGTGGCATCGATGATTTGATCGATGCGGGGGAGGGGGAAGGGATCCTTTGGGCAGGCTTTATTTAGGTCTTTGAAATCGACACATAGGCGCCAGGATTTGTCCTTCTTTGGTACCATTACCAGGTTTGCTAGCCAATCCGGATGTTTGATGTCTTTGATGAATCCGGCTTCCAATAGTTTGGCTAGCTCTTCTCCCATTGCCTGTCTTTTGGGTTCGGAAAATCGTCGAAGAGCCTGTTTGACTGGCTTGAATCCTTTTAGGATGTTTAGGCTGTGTTCTGCCAATCTGCGTGGGATTCCGGGCATATCCGAGGGGTGCCAGGCAAAAATGTCCCAATTTTCCAGAAGGAATTCTTGCAGTGCGGCGTCTACATCAGGGTTCAAATGTGCCTCGATGGAGGCCGTCTTTGTCGGGTCCGTTGGGTGGACCTGGAATTTTACTATTTCATCTGCTGGTTTAAAGGAGGTGGACTTGGATCTCTTATCGAGTATCACATCGTCCCTATTCACCGTAGAGCGCAGCGCGGTGAGTTCCTCTGCCGCTAGGGCTTCGGATAGTGCCTCTAAGGCTAATGCGGCTGTCTTGTTTTCGGCGCGGAGTGCTATGTCCGGATCACTAACGAGAGTGATTATTCCGTAGGGCCCAGGCATTTTGAGCTTCATGTACCCGTAATGGGGTAC
The DNA here is from genome assembly GCF_018294505.1 of Triticum aestivum. NCBI lineage: Eukaryota > Viridiplantae > Streptophyta > Magnoliopsida > Poales > Poaceae > Triticum > Triticum aestivum. The sequence goes on along the minus strand of NC_057795.1, from coordinate 120,073,515 downwards.
GGCTTGAAAGATTGTGAATGCCTCTTGTCCTAATATAGCGTGATATTCGTTGTTGAACGGGGCCACTTGGAACGTGACTTCTTCGGATCTGTAATTGTCCGGCGAGCCGAATACCACATCGAGTGTAATTTTTCCTGTGCAGCGCGCCTCTCGGCTAGGGATTATTCTCTAAAGGTTGTGCTGCTTCGCTCAATGCGGCTCCAGTCTATTTCCATTTTTCGAAGGGTTTCCTCGTAGATGAGGTTTAATCCGCTGCCGCCATCCATGAGGACTTTTGTAAGTCGAAAGCCGTCCACTATTGGACTAAGTACCAGTGCGGCTGGAGCTCGGGCTGTTCGGAATTTAGGTTCGTCGCTGGCGTTGAAGGTGATGGCTGTGTCGCTCCATGGATTGGTTGTTGCTACTGGTAGACTTCGGCGAGGCTGCGGATTGTTCGTTTCCGCATATTATTTGATGCGAAAGTCTCGAAGACTGTTGATACCGTACCGATGTTGTTGGAGTGGTTTTCCGGGGCTAGAAGCTCCTCTCCACTTTTGGCCACCTGCCGTAATATCCAACATGCTCGAAGGCTATGTGTTGGGACGGCGCCCTCTGTACTATGAATTTTACAGGGTCCGCTAAGCCATCCCTCCAGTACGGTTCCGTGCCCTTTATGGGGTTTTTGCTTTTTGGTTTTTGTATCTGGTGCCTGAGTGTAATGCACCCTTTTGTTGCGGACTAGGGTTGTATTTGGGGCCGGATTGTCCCAAAACTTATTTTCGGTTGTCCGGAAACTCTCCATCGCACAGTACTTTCGTACTATGGACGCCAGGTCGGCGAAGCGTGTAATTTCACGACGGTTGATGGCGTTCAAGATTCCCTCATCCGTGCAATTATTGCAAAAAATTGAGATTGTGTTTTCCTCTCGGCAGTCCTTTATCCTGTCCATAACCAGGAGGAATCTGGCCCAGTAGTGATGTACTGTCTCCGCGGGCTCTTGCCGGATTAGAGATAGATCGCATATGTCTGGGCAGGTGGGTGGAATTAAGTCCGGAACCCTACCCATCTCAAGGCTTGAAGGCTGAGAAGTTTCCAAATTTGGAAGCTTGGATTGCTGGACGTTGTCCAACGAGTCTGGTCCGATGCCTGACTTTAAGTTCAGTGCTTGATCGAAGTCCGTCCCTCCGCGGGAATCTAGCATGGGGGGTTCGGGAGCCCGGACACGACTAGTTTTTAATACAGGAGAAGAGTCGCTGCATTGTTCCTCTACCACTGCAACATGGTGGGTGACCTGGGGAGATTTAATCTCTCTCAGATCGGTTTTAAGCCCAATCTGATTGTAGTCTGTAGTGACTCCCAGGTCGGCGATGCGATCCAAGAGCTCGTTTACGGACGAGAGCTCTATTGGATCCAGCCGCTCGGCGAATTCCGAGCTGACGTGAAGATTGCTTTTGACGACTTGAGAGGTCATTATCGAAGCGGTGGCCGGACAGGCGGTCATAAGAAAACCACCTAGCCGGATAGTTTGGCCGGCGGCCAAGGCTCCTTTGGCGAAAATACCGTCCTTGAAGATGGGAGGAGGCATCCTTCCTATCGGTGACGGCACAGAGGAACTCTCAATGAAAGCACCAATGTCGGTGTCAAAACCGGCGGATCTCGGGTAGGGGGTCCCGAACTGTGCGTCTAGGCGGATGGTAACAGGAGACGAGGGACACAATGTTTTACCCAGGTTCGGGCCCTCTTGATGGAGGTAAAACCCTACGTCCTGCTTGATTGATATTGATATTGTGGATGTTTACAAGAGTGGATCTACCACGAGATCAAGGAGGCTAAACCCTAGAAGCTAGCCTATGGTATGATTGTAATGGTTGTTGTTGTGTCCTACGGACTAGAGCCATCCAGTTTATATAGACACCGGAGAGGGCTAGGGTTACATAGAGTCGGTTACAATGGTAGGAGATCTACATATCCGTGTCGCCAAGCTTGCCTTCCACGCCAAGGAAAGTCCCCTCCGGACATGCGACGAAGTCTTCAATCTTGTATCTTCATAGTCTTGGAGTCCGGTCGATGATGATAGTCCGGCCGATGATAGTTCGGCCGATGATGGTAGTCCGACTATCCGGACACCCCCTAATCCGGGACTCCCTCAATGACCGAGGCCAACAGCGGATGGACGGAGATATAATCAAAGAGCACAAATCATGTTTCACGCGTTGGGTCAAGTAGAAGCTTCTGTCGTACCCTTTACATGAGGATTCTTCCGCGGAAGAACAACTCATATTCGCCTTCTCACAGGGCGCCGAGCACAACCTGATGACCTATGAGGCGTACGATATCAACGGCTACACATTCTACACCGAGAACAAGGACATGAAGAGCGATGGTTATCAGAACTACGGGGTAACGATGGAATCCTACACCGGCAATGACAAGGACAGATACTACAGAAGGATCGAGGAGATCTGGGAGCTGAGCTACGCTGGAGAGAAGGTCCCGATGTTCCGTGTCAGATGGGCCAAGAGCGTCCTAAAAGAAGACCGGTATTTCACCACCATGGTTATACCCGAAGCCAAATCCAAGACCGCGGGCGCAAACGTCACCGCAAAAAATGAGCCATGGGTACCGGCTTCCCAAGTGGACCAATGCTTCTTCATTACCGACCCGCCAAAGCCCAGTCGTGTTGTCGTGAGGAGATGCAAAAGGAAGATCATCGGAATGGATGGAGTAGCCAATGAGCAAGACTCCGACAAGTACGGCGACCTGAAGATCGAACATGACGACGATGATGAAGTAGCAGCACACACCACAAGAAGAAGTAGGACCACCCTACCTAAAGGACGTCCGTTCCACAGAAGAACTCCATTTGCGAAAAAGAAGGGCAAGAAGATTGTGAACAGATAGCTAGCTAAGATCGATTGTATTTAAAACGTAGTCTTCATTTCTCGGGCACTTTTTGATATCATGAATATTTTTAAATTTCATGGGCACTTTTTGAATTCATGAATATTTTTTCAAATTTGATGATATTTTTTCATATTCAATATGAAAAAATATTGAATATTCATGAGGACACTCGATCTCGATCCCCCTCCCTCTCGATAGCTATCTGATCCCCCTCGCCAGATACCCCTCGCCGCCGAGCACCCCCCGCACCCTCCCCCGCTCCACCACCGCCGAGCACCCCCCGCACCCTCCCCCGCTCCACCGCCGCCGCCGACCCGCACCCTCCCCCACTTTTTGATGATATTTTCAAATAACAAATTTGATGATATTTTCAATTAACAAAAATTGATGATATTTTCAAAAAAAATTGATGATATTTGATGATATCTTCTGTTCTAGTCCTCATGAAAATAACAAATTTGATAAAAAAACAAATTATTAGATGCAACAAGAAATAATGAAAAAAAAGTTACTAATGGCGCACCCTAGGTGGGCACGCCATTGCTATCAGAAAAAAAAAGTTACTAATGGCGCACCAGAGGTGGGTGCGCCATTGCTATAAGAAAAAAAACTACTAATGGCGCACCAGAGGCTGGTGCGCCATTGCTATAGTGTCTAGCTGGATACCCCTTCGCCCGATCCCCCCTTCCCTCTCCTCCTCGCCAGTTCCTTCTCCCCCTCGCCAGTTCCCTCTCCCTCGATCCACCACGCCCCTCCTTCCCTCGTCCCTCCCTCCAACGTGTCGCCGCTGCCGCTGCCCCGACCCACTGCGCCGCAGCCGCCCACGCGCCCCCGCCGCCTCCCTCTCCCCTTCCTCCCCCTCGAGCCCGCGACCTTCTCAGACGGATGGCGGCGCGAGCCTCCCCGCGCTCCTCGACGGACGGGCTCCTCAACGGACGGATGGACGGCGGCTAGCCTCGTCGGACGCGCTCCTCGACGACGGCGCGAGCCTCCCCGCGCGGTTGCTGCTCATCGACGACGGTTAGTCTCTATCCCTCCCTCCCTCTCTCCCCCGCTCATCCCCATGCCCCACGGGGCGGCGACCTAGGGTTAGGAGCAGGAGCTTGCCACCGCCGCCCCGTCGTGCTGCTGCTGCTGCTTCTTGATCGGTTTTATTAGTTGGGGAATGCGCGTTAGGTTCTTATTAGTTCTCCGTTTCTTCTTAGGTGGTCTCGAAGTGATTTCAACGAGGTAATTTAGTTCCCGATCCTCGGGTCGGTGCCTCTTTTAGCGAATTTGGGGATTTCTTTGTCGGTCTTGGAATGAACAGGTGGGTAATCTAAGCTCGTTTAGCATTCTGGGTGGTTCTTGGTGGTGCCTTGGCCCTTTGCAAGCAATGTGGTTGGGGAGATTAGGCTCTGATATTGTAGGTGGTGTTCATTATGACCAACGGCACCACACCATGTGTGTGCTTTGGTCCTTGAACCAGTACATAGTTTCACCGGCATTAATGCCTTTAATTGAACTAATTTGTGAATGCTGAGTTTCCCTTAACTTGTCAAGTTGGGACAGTTTGAGATTCAAAGGTTTCAGTGAGTAGACTGGATATTTTGTGTGTAGTAATGTTTTGGTGCTTATTGCTTTGGATACTTTTTGTGTATGCTTTGCTGATACTTGTCTTAGGAAAGCTGACACTGCTTTATCTAATTAAGTTCTTCGTGTCTTCCTTTTAATCTTAGAATGGCAGTCATATGTGTTTGTTAATTTCTAACTGAATGTATGTACTGATGTACGCACTAACAGGATACAGTGTTATCTTAGTCAGTGAGTATTTCTCATCTCAACTTGGAATTTCTCATTTCACTTAGTGAGTATGCATTGAAGCACAACTTCCAGTCAATACATTCACACACCAAATGTTTACATTCACTTGATAAATATTTCACATCTCTGTGCATTCAAATATTCAGTACGGCTTTGCTCAGCTCGATAACACCATCGAGTAAAGGTATTTCGGACACAATAAAGTTGCAAAATTCAGATACTTCATAGACATGTGTGTGTTGCTTTTGTTTCTGCTAAACTGTCTATGGTAGATAAACTGAGCGTTGTGGCCATGCTTGATGTAGGAGCTCAAGAACCTGCGGCCGCAGCTCTACTCCACCTCCGAGTACTGCGAGAAGTCCTACCTCAACACCCACCAGAAGTAGATGTGAGTAGCCACCTCAGCTGTTCCTCCTCTCCTCCATTAGAACAGTTGATCAGTGTAAAGTAGTCTGAGTTAGAGAAATGTTGATCAGTGTTATGAGTGTTGGCCAAAAAGCTCTGTCAGTATCTAACTGCCTCATGTTCTGCTCTATGAACTGCTATGTAGTGCTGCTCATGGATGATGGTAGGAATTTATGCAAATATTCAGAGACACAAAATGTTGAAGTTGCTGTAACTGATTACTTTCCCAAGTGAGAAAAATACATTCTATTCTACCTATTTCATACTCAGTGATTGTTGCAGCCAAGAAATGCATAGCCAATGTTAAATGGTCCTATAAATGACAGTAGCCTAACAACTATTCTGCTCATGATCTTATTTTTATTTCTTTGATGAAAGTTGGTTCTTTTCTTCCCAAGTTCACAAAAAATCTTTTACATTTCTAGTGGTTGCCAAAAGCATAATATGACTAGGACAAACATAAACTTTGAGGCTGAAAGGAAAGCAAGTAATGAACCACCTAGGAATAGAAGGTAAACAAACTATGCTAGTTGAGAATGTACCTCAGGAGTCGACCAGAAGTGTGGCGTCTCAATATTTCCTGAAAACCCATGTTGGCTAGGATAATTTGCTTTTATTACCTTATTTACACCAAGTTTTAGTTAAACAATGATACTTGAATAATTTTGTGCTACTTCTGTTATGGTTTTGTGGACAGTATTTGACCTTATGGTAACTAGTTGGGGTCAGGTTTTGGGGTTTTGATTATTGGTATGAAGTAATGACAGAGGATCTTATCCACACCAAGTTTTAGTTAAACACTGGTACTTGAATGATTTTGTGCTACTTCTGTTGTTGTTTTGTGGACAGTATTTGAACTTAATGGTAACCAGTTGGTTATGAAAGCATGATACTGCTAGAACTTTAGTAGTAAGCAGAATAGATCGTGCTACAGTAGCTCTAGGCAGAGAATGGCATGTTACTACCATAGAGGTACCCAAATATGTAGGTGTAGTTTGTGTTTTTATTTGTTCACACTGCCCTCTGTATTGCTCAATTAGACAATTAGTCTTTATGAAGAAGAAGAATAAAGCTGTTGCTGCTGTTATGCCTGTATTCATTGCTGCTGCTGTTGTACTTGTGATGATGTTGCACTTGTGATGATGCTACTTGTGATCTTCTGAAATGACCCATTGGGGACTTCATTACGCGGGGATAATGATTTTGCAGGTACCCCGAGAGGCCCTTGAGTTTGCCGGAATGTCGATTAACTTCCGTTCCGGCAAATTCGGGTACTCCATATGTCCTATTTTCAGCAAAGGTCATGCTGAAATTTTCCGTGAATTTTAGCATGGCTTTGCTAAAAATAGGACATATGAGGTACTTGCGACTAAAGCATGGGCCGGGGTATCTTAGTACTTAGTTAAGTAGGATCAACTGCCCCGCCCTTCTTGCTGCATTAAACCATAGGTGGCAATAGAGCCAAGTGATTAGGCCCAACTTAGAATTCTCCTTAGCATCGATAAACCCTAGATGATAAACCCAACATAGGTGGCAATAGAGCCAAGTGATTAGTGCCAAGTGATTAGGCCCAACCTAGGGTGCCTCGGCATCGATAAACCCTAAATGATGAAAACTTAACTTGGCTACCCCAGATGCCTCGGTGTCGATGAGAACCTAAATGATGCACGCTTAGGCTTTTAGGGTGGCTCGGCGTCGACAAACCCTAAATGATAAAAGCTTAGCTTTTAGGATGCCTCGGTGTCGACAAACCTTAAATGATGAGACCATGATCTTGTTCCTTGACAATAACCAACTTTTTGACCAAACTGTTTTCCTATTTAGAGCGAAACATGGCCAACCACGATGAGGCCGGTGGTTCGGGCGCCAAGCAATTCTGAGAGCTGTCCCAGGAGATGGAGGAACAACCTCACCGCTATGAGGACGCCGCGGAAGACACCGATCCTGACTACACAACCCCTAGCGGCGTCGGGGATGACACCACTGATGGTGCCGCCGAGGATGCCACCACTGATGATGGCGGCGCACACACAGATGGCAGCCAACCGAAGAAGCAAAGGAAGGACCGGCGCCCGAATGCGCTCCGCACCCTCAAGGAGGAATTTACTCAAGTGGACTCCGACGGGCATCCAATGGAGCCCAAACATATAGTCAAGGGGTACTCGCTTCAGCTCGGGTGCATTCTCCGGAGCACCGTCTCGATCAACACCGAGAACCTCAGGCATAAGGACCACGGGAATTTGCGCAACCTCCTCTTCACGAAGCCGCCCTCACGAGGATGACCACGGCCCTGTCTACTTGGAGAAGCGCAGTGAAGAGAATGATTTATAAAGGTGATAGTTATGAGAAGATCAAGGCGAAAAATCCTTCGATCAAAGAAGATGACTACAAGGAGTTCAAGATCTAGTGCGAGAGCAGCGCAACCTCCGAATCAAGTCAGTGGGGAAAATAAATGCGGGAGTTGAACTTAGGGGAACACAAACTCAGTCCCGGCGGTTACAGAGTGGCGGAGCCTATATGGGACAAGGAGGACACGGAGCGTGTCGAGCAAGGCCTACCGCCCCGCTTCGAGAAATACAGCTGTGACAAGTAGACCAGGAACTTTGTCAGGGCCCGGTACAAGGAGGACCCGATAACAAAGGAGCTTACCATGGATCCGAAGACCAGGGCACTTGAGCTTGTTCTGGTAAGGAATACACACCCGCGTAATTAGCTCCATATGGTTGCACTCTAATTAATCCCCAATATTTCTAAATGGTTCACGTTCCTTCCGCAGGACACTGAAAGCAGTAGCGCGGGGTCGTCTCAGAGCTCCCCTTTCGACACCCCTTTAAATAGGGCATTGAACATAATGAAAAACAAGGATAAGCTCACTAAGCCGATGTCAGCTGGTCGTGTGGCCGGCAAAGGCTTGTCCACAAAATGGGGGTCATACTATACCGCTGGTGTGCGGAAGGAGAAAAAGACCAGCTCGGAAAGCCAGACGCGCGAGGTTGAAGCACTCAAGGCACAAGTGGCGCGGATTCCGGAGCTTGTCCAAGAGCAAGTGGAACAACAACTGGGAACGAAGCTCAATCCCATGGTGCCTACGTTGATTCATGGGCTGACGACGTGGATTGCGGGCGGCCAACAGGGGCCTCCCCCGGTTCCCAGCTTCACGGCCAGCAACTCGCACAGTGCGCAGCCGGCTCCATTAGTGTCTCCGGTGGCGCCATTGGTGTCTCCGGCGGAGGCGGTATTCGTGTCTCCGGCGGCGGCACGGGCATTGGAGCTTAATGCACCCGGGTGTACGCCGGCCGGCACCTCGCCAGCAAGCGCCCCCTCCGTCAGTTGCACGCTCACCGTTGGCGGTGCCTCGACATTAGCCGAGCTCGATGGCATCATGGTAACTAAGCCTCTTGGCCGATGACTTTATCTCCTTGCCTTTGACTGGGCATCCCTGACGCCCTACATGTTTTCGCCGGGCGCCGCCGATGTTCCTTGCACTCTTCTGCACTTCATGGACGGCGAGTTGGTCGATGTCACCAAGGGCAGAATCGTTCAACCGAGCAATCCCATGTTCCACGGTAATCCGATGCCACCCATAGTGTATAGGGTTGAAGTGGTTCGGGTGCTGCCAGGCTGCGACGAGCTGTTACCTCCGATTCGACCCGCTGGGGCCAACAAAGAAGATGAGATGACCCTCAGCGCCTGCGTAAACTGGCCCCTACTTTGGCCGAAGAGCCAGATTTGTTTGGGGGCGGGGGACACCACCCCACAGACAAGACCGCCAGTCATGCCGGCGCCAAGCCATGGCAAGAACGCCGCAACGCTACCGGACCTGCCGGACATATCTATGCCGGACATCCCTATGGCACAGGATACGGACATCCATATGGCACAGGATCCGGACAACGACGACAACGACGACGGTACATTTACCAAAGTCGATAAGTACTTTGCCGAACATGGGTACGCTGACGAGTTCTGCGGGCCTCTTTCTCAAGAACCCAACCAAGACGACCGCGATCTAGCTGGTACGGCGGAGAAATCCAATTGCAACAGGCGTCGTGTGGCGTTCAGTCTTAGGAGACGCCTCCAGCTCCCGCCTTCACCGAGCCTCAACACGCTCAAGAAGGTGGTATGTGAGCAGAACTAGGTCCCATTACAGGAGATCAAGAAGAAGGGACGGAAACGAAAGACTAACAAGGGCGCCGGTGCGAGCCAGCCGGCACCGAGTTTGATCCGTGCTCAGGACGGGCCACCTTCACCTAAGGATATTTCGAGGAGGGTGCATGTGGCGGGTAGGGCGATGCTACCACCAAATATGCTCAATGCTGCAACCGGTGCTATGCGGAGTCTGCACGACAGTGTTCTTTCTTTGCAGAAGCGGCGTCTCAGAGAGAATGATGTGGCATACCCGGTTTTCGTGGCCAAGGTGCCAGAGGGCAAGGGCTTTGTGGATGGCGACATCGGGGGTACGATCGTCCTGTGGTTTGATGACATCTTTGCTATGTTTAACCTTCATCCGCTGCACTACACCTTCGTTCGGCTATTTTCGCTGAGTATGGAGATGCGGATCATTAGAGACAAGACCCCGGAAATCGTGATAGTCGACCCCTTCTACATGCGTGCTAAGCACTTGAGCAGCGCTGGGGACCGCCAAGTTGTGAGTTCACAACTCGAAGGCGTCATTCTGGCAAACCCAGATAAGGATAACTTCTTTGTGGCTTACTTTCCCGAGTAAGTCATCCCTTAACCGCCCCGTAACATATGATTTCTTAGATTTCAATCGTTCTTTTTTTCTAACATTCCGTGTTCTGTGCAGTGAAACACATTGCACACTCATCCTCTTAAGCCCGAAATATTCCATGGCCACGTATTTTGACCTGAACCGTAACTCCAAGATAGACTACACAAATGTCAAGAAAGTTCTTGATGATGTTCTCCCTGGCTATGCCAAATCTGGAGGCAGCTTCACCAGGGCAGTTCGTAAGTACGACAAGCACACCTTCTCACACAATACGAAGTTCTGCTGTGTCAAGCAGCCGCCTGGCGGTCAGAAGGATGCCTACTACGCCCTCCATCACATGCGGGCGATCGTAAGGGACCATCATCACCTTCTGCTACCAGATAATCTCAAAGATTGGGTCGCAAGGTTGTCGGCAATCCAGGACGCGGACCTCAGACAAGAATTCTTTCGCATCCAGTCGGAGTTTGCAGACATCATCCATCAAGATGTCCTTCATACCTCGGGGCAGTTCTTCCTCAGATATCAACCGTCCAACAGTGAGATAGATGGAACGCTACAAATGCAGGGTGACAACGACCGCGATTTCATGACCGTCACGACAGACGACGGCTTCATCCACGCTCCTGTCCGATGAGTCGAGTCGAAAGTAGTGATGTGTAGTTCTAAAACATTGATTGGCTCATGTTGTAATTAAACTTTAATGAATTCGTATGTCTCTTTGGTTTGGACAGTCATTCAACTTAGATGTAATCGATGCTATTTATTAGTAGGATCATGAATCGTGCTATTAATGTCTTGCTTTTCTCTTCCAATCCTTTTGTTGCATACTTACATATTGCTTATGTATTGTCTGTTGTCTGTTGTTTGGCTTGTGCATAGAGATGTCGTCGTATGTTGTGTACAAGGGTAAGGTTCCCGGAGTCTACGACGACTGGGAGGAGTGTCGGAGACAGGTTCACCGTTTCAGCGGTAACAGTTACAAAGGGTACACCACTAGGGCGGAGGCCGAATCTAGATACGCCCGCTATTTAGCGGGAGAGAGGAGGGAGCGTTGGAGGAACCGGGTGAAGACTAGTTTGATCACGGTGATGCTCATCGTGATGACCGCACCTCTCTTCTATGTGATGGTAGTTTAGATGATCGATATTGACTTGCAATGTGAAGACAAACTCGATACTCGCGGTCTTGAGACTTGTGATGTTCTATCTTTGTTCGGTCTTTTGAATTCGGAGACTAATATGATGAATTCTATTCGGAGACCAATCTTCTATTGTATTCGATGAATCTGTTGTTATTGTGTGCTGCTGTCTATATTTTGTCCAATAATATATTTTGTAACCTGTGCAAAAATCAGAAAAGTAAAAAAACAAATATTCATACTAATGGCGCATCACCTCCAGGTGCGCCATTAGTATGCCAAAGGATACTAATGGCGCATCACCTCAGAGTGCGCCATTAGTATGACAAAGCACATGCTTACGTATGGCCCCCCGAGAGGCATACTAATGGCGCATGGTCTTACATACTAATGACGCATTGCTGGGTGCGCCATTAGTATACCAGATACTAATGGCGCACCAGTGGTGCGCCATTAGTAAAAAATACTAGTGGCATGCTACTAATGGCGCACCGATAGTGCGCCATTAGTAGGCAAAACCGGTGTGCCATTAGTAGGCCTTTTCCTAGTAGTGCATGACCGAGCACCTCTCCAGTCAATAACCAATAGCGGAACCTGGATGCTCATATTGGCTCCCATATATTCTACGAAGATCTTTATCGGTCTAACCGTTATGACAACATACGTTATTCCCTTTGTCATCAGTATGTTACTTGCCCGAGATTCGATCGTCGATATCCTCATACCTACTTCAATCTCATTAACGGCAAGTCTCTTTACTCGTTCCATAATACATCATCTTGCAACTAACTCATTAGTCACTTTGCTTGCAAGGCTTCTTATGATGTCTATTACCGAGAGGGCCCAGAGATACCTCTCCGATACTTGGAGTGACAAATCCTAATCTCGATCTATGCCAACCCAACAAACACCTTCGGAGATACCTATAGAGCATCTTTATAATCATCCGGTTACATTGGGACGTTTGATAGCACACAAGGCATTCCTCCGGTATCCGGGAGTTGCATAATCTCATAGTCGATGGAATATGTATTTGACATGAAGAAAGCAATGGCAATAAAACTGAATGATCATAATGCTAAGCTAACGGATGGGTCTTGTCCATCACATCATTCTCCTAATGATGTGATCCCATTCATCAAATGACAACACATGTCTATTGTTAGGAAACTTAACCATCTTTGCGAGCTAGTCTAGTAGAGGCTTACTAGGGACCCAGTGTTTTGTCTATGTATCCACACATGTATCAAGTTTCCAGTTAATACAATTCAAGCATGAATAATAAACTTTTATCATGAAATAAGGAAATATAAAATAACAACTTTATTATTGCTTCTAGGGCATATTTCCTTCATTCGGGTCTTGCAGGATGACGAACATCATCTTCGATTCCTCTAATGTCTCCATCACGACTGTGGATGGCAGAATAGGAGAGGGGCGACAATGATTGTGGCAGAGGCAACAGGAGGGGCGGGCTATCGCTTGGGAGGACGGGCAGGATTGTGACAATGTGCAGGCTTTGGTTTCGGTTTTGGGTGGGTCCAGGGTGTTAGAGTCCAATGTTGAAGATGTTTGGACTCCCGCAAACCTTCCCTCAGTTTGGTGTCGATTTGTGGGATTTTAGACATCCAGACCGATCTGGAAAATTTTAGCAATCGTCGTTAGATGGCTAAAAGTATGTGTATGGGCCAAATCAAACATTGGCTCGATGTTTGGTAATCCGCGTTGGAGTTAACCTAACAATTTTGGACTTTCTACACTAGTTATTCCCTACTTTTTAGGCGGCCACTATATGTAGCATTAACTTGTAGCGACCAGACCTCAAACGGTCAAGTCTCTGTGCATCAGTGTCATCCCTGGATCGGTAATGCTGACACGCACAGTACTCGAGGAATTATATCAGAGTTTCAATCACACACTTATTACATCGAGTCCTCATAAAGAGTATGGTTACATAATAAAACCATGGCTGAAGGCCATCTAAACTAGATAACTACAGAAGCTTCGAAGGTAAATGAGTCCATCAACTCAAACAGCATAGCTGAGTGCAAAATGACGACCTATCGCACCTTATTCGCCGTCTGAGTAGTCTGTAACATAAGACGTTGTAGCCCGAAACGGGTCAGCACATGGAATATGCTAGCATAGTTACACTGTAAAGCAATGATAATGCAAGAACTATATCTACATGCAATATTTGGCTAGTGGAGGCTGTAAGTTTCATAGTTTTTCATAAAGCTAGTTTTTCCCTACAACAAAGTAATAAATTTAATTAACTACTTCCATGTTACTCATTATTTGAGAAGGTAACCCCAACTCAAATCCCAATTAAAAGTATCATCATTAACCCATCATCATAATTAATTAAAGTAATGTGATGAGATCACATCAATAGATTCAAGTACTAGATACTCAAGATATCCATAACCGGGGACACGGCTAACCATGATTAGTTTATACACTCTGCAGAGGTTTGCCCACTTTTCCCCACAAGACTCGGCCGCATCCATGATCGGATGATCGAGACATAGGCATTCTGAAGCATAACTCTCTACTCCGGGTAGACAGTACCACCTACATACCTCTACACCTGCTAGTCTACCTCTTCAAGAGCTCAAGCAACTTACTCAACTATGCCAGAGCCCATAATGGCTTGTGGCTGCACATGGAAGTTTCTAGCATGAATAATCTTATGATCCCTTTGAGCCTGGGTGGCATTCCATAGGATAATCACACGGGTACTCCGGGATTTTCAAAAATAGGCAACACTGGGTTCCCCAGGTCCCTCAACCAATCCACCCAGATGTATATTAAAGTTGCCACCTTAATGTTATCCATGATCAAAATAACTCTCAGCTTCCATGTGTGAATCACGATCCAATCCCCGTCTATGAGCATGGCTAAGCAATAATAAACATAACGTATATTCCCGGAGTGATCAAAAGGTATTAGGTTCCTAACTCAAGCACTACAACCAAAACCACATGTTGACAATCTACAAACTCTAGGGATTTGTAGTAAAAGCTTCGCACTCCGGGTAATCTAGCATATACAAACAATAGCATACATAAGCAATCACTCAATCGAAACACGAGAAAAACCAAGAAAAGATCCAAATCGAACCCAAAACAAGCAAACGGCTTAAACTAACAAGAGTCAAAACCTAACAGCGATATTATCATGTGGAATAGTCCTAACCATAGATACAAGTAATTAGCTATGATTCGCAAAAAGATTCAACTCAAACGGAGCAACGAAACTCAAAATACGAACGAAACAAGATCGTTTACTAATCTGGACTAAAGTCAAATTTTACAGTACCAAAACCATGTTCAAGTTGGTTAACTGAAAAGAGGGGTTAGAGACGAAGATTTTGGCATTGGTTTCATCTAATTTGGATAAACAAGTAAAAAGTTATACTAGTTTAAAGATCAGGGGCTAAATCGCGATAAAAATAATCGCACATAAGTCCCTGGCCGAAAATAAAATAAAAACAAAAAGACTAAAAAACGAACATTCGTTGTCTGAACTAATCCGCGAATATCGTGTGTTAAAATGAATGAACGTCCGCTAACTAACTTAACCGAACGAGTAAAACCGATCTAGAAAAATAAAACGCAAAACAAAAAAACGGCGTTCCGATTCGTACCAGTTCGAGAAAAAGACTAGCGGCGGCGGCGGCAACGGTGGTGGCGGTGGCGGCGGCAACGGTGGCGGCGGCGGCGGCGAGTGGGGCGCGGTGTGGCGGCGGGTGGCGCGGGGCGCGCGGGCGAGGCGGCGGCGGCGTGGCGCAGGTGGCGCGGCGCGGCGGCGGCGGCGTGGCGCAGGTGGCGCAGCGCGGCGGCGGCGGCAGCTGTGGTAGGCAGTGGCGGCGGCTGCTGCTTGCTACGGCAAGGGAGGCGGTGGCGGCTTGGGAGCTCCAGGGGCGCGACGGCGGCTTTTGAAGGGGCCGGGGGCGACGGCGGCTTGGGCAAGGGGCAACGGGAGTCCGCCTCAGACTCCTCGAGCTCGGCGATGTCGGTGCAGCGGTGCGGTGCGGGTCGGCTCGGCTAGGCCTTCGGCCCAGTCGGGTGAAGAACTTTTTTTTAATAATTTCGCCCGAAGAGAAAATTCCTAATAAAATATATAATAAATTCTAAAAATGCCAAAAATAATTTTCACCATCTAAATAAAATATTTAGAACAAAGTGAACATTTTTTGGCCTAAAAATGCAATTTTCAAAAATGCATATTTTTCTAAATCAAATAAAATAGCAAATAAAATACCATAAAAATCATAATTTGGTTATAAAATTCTCTCTCCAATATTTCTCTTAATTTGAAGAACTCATATTATCTTCTCTCATTTATTTTTAATATTGGAAATAATTGGAGGAAAATAACAAAACCAAATTGATCCTTTCTTCAAATTTGAATTAAATTCAAATATGATTTTTTGTGAAACCTCCAACTCTCTCCTTGGGTCCTTGAGTTGCTTAAGATTTCCAGGATCTCAACCAAATGCAAGAATAAAATATGATATGCATATTATGATCTATGTATAACATCCAAATTGAAAATTGGGATGTTACAAACCTACCCCCCTTAAGATGAATCTCGCCCTCGAGATTTGGGTTGGTCAGCAAAAAGGTTTGGGTGGTCTCTACGAAGGTCTTATTCTCGCTCCCAGGTGGCTTCCTCCTCGGTATGGTGGCTCCACTGAACTTTGCAAAACTTGATAACTTTGTTGCGGGTAACTCGACTAGAAAAATCGAGAAGCTTGACCGGCTTCTCTTCATAAGTCAAATCAATGTCTAACTGAATTTCTTCCAGTGGCACGGTATCTCTCGGAGGAATATCGGCCATCTCTACGTGGCACTTTTTCAACTGGGAAACGTGAAACACATCGTGAACTCCTAACAATCCTTCTGGCAATTCCAGCTTGTATGCAACTTCTCCCATACGTTCCAAAACTCTGTATGGTCCCACAAAATGTGGTGCTAGATTTCCCTTGACTCCAAAATGCTTAACTCCTCGAAGCGGGGACACACGAAGATATACTCTGTCTCCGACTTTGTAAACTGTCTCTTTGCTTTTAGAATCTGCATAACTCTTCTGCCTGGACTGGGCTACCTTTAGTCTGTCGCGAATTAAATTAACATTCTCTTCAGAGTCTTTGATTAAATCTAGTCCGAACAACTGTCGATCTCCAACTTCATCCCACGATAACAGTGTCCTGCACCTCCTTCTGTACAAGGCTTTGAAAGGGGCCATCTTCAAACTGGCTTGATAACTGTTGTTATAAGAGAACTCTGCATACGGTAAATTGTCTTCCCAACTAGATCCATAATCTAGTGCACAAGCTCTCAACATGTCCTCCAGAATCTGATTGACCCTCTCGGTCTGTCCATCTGTCTGTGCATGAAAGGTTCTACTAAACTCTAGCCTGGTACCCAAAGTCTCATGCAACTGATTCCAAAATTTTGAGGTAAACTGGGTTCCTCTATCTGATACAATGGTCCTCGGAACTCCGTGCAGACATACGATCCTGGTCATGTATATCTTTGCCAACTTAGCACTCGTATAGGTGGTCTTCACCGGGATGAAATGAGCTACTTTCGTCAAACGATCGACTACAACCCAGATAGAGTCATTGCCTGAACAAGTCCTGGGCAATCCCGTGATAAAATCCATGCCAAGTTTATCCCACTTCCATTCGGGTATCGGTAATGGCTGTAGCAATCCGGCTGGCTTCTGATGCTCTGCCTTAACTCTATGACATACATCACATACTGCTACATACTCGGCAATATCCTTCTTCATTCCTGTCCACCAGAAACTTTCCTTCAAATCCAGATACATCTTAGTGTTTCCTGGGTGAATCGAATACGACGAATCATGGGCCTCCTGCAGAATCAAGTTCCTGATCTCGGGGTCACTAGGCACATAAATGCGATCCTCAAACCATAAAGTGTTGTGCTAATCCTCACGAAATCCTTTAGCTTTTACTTTGCTCATCATTTCCTTTATCTCAGCAATCTCCTTGTCAGTCTTCTGGGCTTGTTTGATTTTACCCATCAAAGTGGAGTGAATTTCCAATGATGCTACATAACCTCTCGGAACTATCTCCAAACATAGCTCGCAAAGATCATCTGCTAACTCCTTAGGTAATCCTCCGGTCATGAGCGTGTTAACATAATCTTGCGGCTCAACGCATCTGCTACTACATTGGCCTTTCCGGGATGATAGTGAAATTTTGTATAATCCTTGATGAGCTCCAACCATCTCCTTTGCATGAGGTTCAACTCCTTCTGTGTGAATATATATTTCAAACTCTTATGATCCGTGTATACCTCACAATGATTTCCGATGAGAAAATGTCTCCATGTCTTCAGCGCATGCACTACTGCTGCTAACTCCAAATCATGCGTAGCATAATTCAACCTCATGAGGTTTAAGTTGTCATGAGGCATATGAAAAAACTCTTCCTTCCTGCATAAGCACCGCTCCAAGTCCTCGACGAGAAGCATTGCAATACAGTTGATAATCCTTATGTTGGTCTGGGAGAATCAGCACTTGGGTTGTAACCAAACGTTTCTTCAACTCCTGAAAACTGGATTCACACTCATCAGTCCATTTAAACTTAGTGTCCTTCTTCAATAACTCCGTCATGGGCTTTGCAATCCTGGATAAATTCTCAATGAACCTCCGATAATATCCTACGAGTCCAAGAAAATTCCTGATCTCTCGAACTGATGTGGGTGCCACCCACTTAGTCACAGAAACAACCTTGGTAGGGTCTACTGCTATTCCTTCTCCGGATATAACATGTCTGAGAAATCCAACTTCCTTTAACCAAAACTCACACTTGCTGAACTTGGCATACAACTGATGTTCTCTGAGCTTCTCAAGAACCAAACGCAAATGCTCCTTATGATCCTCTTCGTTCTTCGAGTAGACCAATATATCATCATTGAACACCATGATGAACTTATCCAAAAACACCATAAACACTTTGTTCATCATGTTCATGAAATAGGCAGGCGCGTTAGTCAGACCAAATGACATAATGGTATACTCATATAGCCCATACCTTGTGGTAAAAGTTGTTTTAGGTATATCCTGCTCTCGGATCTTCAACTGGTGATAACCTGATCGAAGATCAATCTTAGAGAAAACTTTAGCTCCTTGCAACTGGTCAAACAAATCATTGATCATTGGTAGAGGGTATTTGTTCTTGATCCACCTCATTCAACGCACGATAATCAACAACCATCCTTAAGGATCCATCCTTCTTTTCCACTAGAAGCACTGGGGCTCCCCAAGGTGATGAAATTGGTCGAATGTAACCTTTATCTAGTAACTCCTTAATCTGCTTCTTAATTTCCTCCAAATCCTGTGCGGGCATCCGATACGGTCTCTTTGATATTGGCCCGGTGCCTGGCAATAACTCAATCAAAAACTCAATGTCTCGATCCGGTGGCATGCCTGGTAACTCCTCCGGAAATACGTCGGGGTAATCCTTCACCACTGGTACTTCCTCCTGTATAACTCCTGATAAGGAATTCACTTGGATCCTCTTCGGCACATGCTGGGATACATACTTGATCCTCCTTCCTTCTGGGGTGGTGAGAAATATCGACTTACTAGCACAATCAATGTTTCCTCCATACTTCGATAACCAATCCATGCCTAATATTATATCCAATCCTTGTGACTCCAAAATTATTAGGTCAGAGGGAAACACATGGCTACCAATGCTTAAGGGTAACCGATCACACCATCGGCTGGCCATATACTCTGCTCCTGGCGAGCTTACTAACATGGGTGACCTAAGGGCTTGGGTTGGCAGGTTATACTTGTCCACAAATCCCCTTGATATGTATGAATGCGATGCACCAGTATCAAAAAGAACAAGTGCGGTAAATGCATTAATCAAAAACTTACCGACAACTGCGTTGGGTTGATCCTCAATCTCCTCCATGCTGATGTGGTTCAGCTGACCTTTGGTGAAGGGGTTGGGCTTTTTGGCAGAACCTCCATTGTCATTTCCATTCTTCGCTTCAGGACATTCAGTGGCATAATGTCCGGTCTTCTGGCACTTGAAACATGTAATGTGGCTCAGATCCCTCTTGGCTAGTGTTGAAGGGTTGGAACGGTTCTGGCTGCTGCTTCCTCCATTCCCATTGCCATTCTTGGGGCCACTATGGTTGTGGGAACTTGCTCCATTGTGCGTGTGTCCTTCATGGTTATGGCCTCCATGGTTGTGGGTATGGCATCCGGAGTACAGGAAATAGTGGGGCTTCTGCTGAGCTCCTGAAGTGTACCTCCCTTGTCCATACTTCCTCTTGCGATTATCAATCTGTTGTTGCTTGCCTTCAATATAAGGGTTGTCTACCAACTCCTGGTAGTTGTTGAATGTTGCCACCATCAACTGCATGCTCAGCTCATCATTCAGTCTTCCAGAAACTTCTCCTGCTTAGCGGCATCTGTAGCTACGTCATCAGGGGCATAGTGTGCTAACTTTCTAAACTCATCCACATGCTGGCCCACTGTACGCCCTCCTAGGCGCAAGTTGTGAAACTCGCGTTTCTTCATGCTCATAGTTCCTGTTGAGACATGGGCAGTGCGGAAAGCCTACTGAAACTGATCCCATGTAACAGTGTCAATGGGGTAAGTGGCTGTGAAATTCTCCCACCATGATGTTGCGGGTCCATCAAGCTGATGTTTGGCAAAACACACTCTCTCCGCATCTGTGCATCCTGTAGTGGTCAGCTCTCTTCCAATCTTGTGGAGCCAATCATCTGCAACAATCGGCTCAGTGCTACTAGAGAACACCGGCGGATTCAACCTTAGGAAACGAGCTAGGTGATCAACAGGGGGTGGTGGTGGTGGGTTGTTGTTGTTGTTGCCTTGGTTCTGATTCTGGACTAAAAGCTGCATCAAGGTATTCTACTGCTGGATCAACTGAGTGAGCTCCGGTGGGAAGGCAAATCCATTGTCACGTCTCAGAGGCATCTGATGGGTTTAGAAAGGGTGAGAAAACAGAATAGAATTGGGGTCTAAGAGAGATACACTACCCATAATGCTCATGAGACAAACACAATCAATTTCACTTCAATCAATAGCACACAAGTCACACAAAAGCAGTCTAACCTATAACTACAAACTCGATCGTTGCAACTACTTGGAGGGGAAATACTACTAATTACAATGGTGGCCGTCTAGAAATTTTCATCAGAGGAAGACTCCATGATATCTGCTCCAGCTTCATCAACGTAGTCATCATCACTATCAGGGTCAGAGTCGGTGTCGTCGATGATGATGTAGTCTCCTAGGTGGTTGTTCTCCTTCTTTGGCGCAGGGTCTCCCATGAATACTCCTAGCTTCTTCTTCAGGTCTTCATTCTTCTCCAGTAGTACATCAATCTCTTCCTCGTATCCATCGCTTGTAGACTTGATCTCCTCTTACAGTTCGTTGTTTCTCCTCACCAGTTTCTTGATCTTCTTCATGTGGATAATTTGTTGATTCTCCTGTCGAGGAATATGATCTCCCATCTCTTGAATGTAAGATGCAATTGATCCATTCCTCCTGGTGCGAATCATCTCCCATTTTTCATCTCGGCGGCCACATACTTGGTAAACGGTATTCTCCAGCTCCTTGTGATACACCTCACATATGCGTCCAAAGGTGATATGTGCGGCCATGCTCTTTCCTATACTCTAGCTTGGTGCATCCAGGTAGAAATCAATAGGCTCTGTTGTTGGTGCAAAGGTCCTGCCAGGTACCCAGACTTTGATCTTCCAGCACTCCTCTTCCGGTATCGATGTAGAGAAAGTCCTCGTGAAGCTTGGTAATCTGATGTTCAAATACTTGGTGACTTCCTTCAAGTGCTTTCTCAAAAGGGGTGTCGTCATCCGGCTGAGTGAACTTGTTCCTGGGATCCGCCATCTATAGAGTAGAAAGAGAGGAGAATTAGAAATGAGTAGAGAAGATAAATCATGTGGCTCATTCTAGTGGTCGCGTCCTACAGTTAGCGTGGGCTCTGATACCATCTTGTAGCGACCAGACATCAAATAGTTAAGTCTCTGTGCATCAGTGTCATCCCTGGATCGGTAATGCTGACACGCACAGTACTCAAGGAATTATAACAGAGTTTCAATCACACACTTATTATATCAAGTCATCATAAAGAGTATGATTACATAAACAAACCATGGCTGAAGGCCATCTAAACTAGATAACTGTGGAAGCTTCGAAGGTAAATGAATCCATCAACTCCAACGACATAGCTTAGCACAAAACAACGACCTATTGCACCTTATTCATCGTCTGAGTAGTCTGCAACATAAGACGTTGTAGCCCGAAACGGGTCAGCACATGGAATATGCTGGCATAGTTACACTGTAAAGCAATGATAATGCAAGAACTATATCTACATGCAATATTTGGCTGGTGGAGGCTGTAAGTTTCATAGTTTTACATATAGCTAGTTTTTCCCTACAACAAAGGAATAAATTTATTTAACTACTCCCATGTTGCTCATTATTTGAGAAGGTAGCCCCAACTCAAATCCCCATTAAAAGTATCATCATTAACCCATCGTCATAATTAATTAAAGTAATGTGATGAGATCACATCAATAGATTCAAGTACTAGATACTCAAGATGTCCATAACCGGTGACACCGCTAACCATGATTAGTTTATACACTCTGCAGAGGTTTGCACACTTTTTCCCACAAGACTCGACCGCATCCATGATCGGATGATCGAGACATAGCCTTTCTAAAGCATCAACTCTCTACTCCGGGTAGACAGTACCACCTACATCCCTCTACATCTGCTAGTCTACCTCTTCAAGAGCTCACGCAACTTACTCAACTACGCCAGAGCCCATAATGGCTTGTGGCTGCACACGGAAGTTTCTAGCATGAATAATCTTATGATCCCTTTGAGCCTGGGTGGCATTCCATAGGATAATCACACGGGTACTCCGGGATTTCCAAAAAAGGCAACACTGGGTTCCCCAGGTGCCTCAACCAATCCACCCAGATGTATATTAAAGTTGCCACCTTAATGTTATCCATGATCAAAATAACTCTCAACTTCCATGTGTGAATCACGATCCAATCCCCGTCTACGAGCATGGCTAAGCAATAATAAACATGATGTATATTTCCGGGGTGATCAAAAGGTATTAGGTTCCTACCTCAAGCACTACAACCAAAACCACATGTTCCCAATCCTACTCATGCAAATATTTGAGGGGCAATACTAATGCATAGTAAAAACTGGGTATAAAAGAGTATGATCAAAGTGTAACTTGCCTTGCTGACGATCTGCAAACTCTAGGGATTGGTAGTAACAAGCTTCGCACTCCGGGTAATCTAGCATAGACAAACAATAGCATACATAAGCAATCACTGAATCAGAACACAAGAATAACCGAGAAAATATCCAAATTGAACCCGAAACAAGAAAATAGCTTAAACTAACATGAGTCAAAACCTAACAGTAATATTATCATGTGGAATATGTCTTAGCAATAGGTACAAGTGATTAGCTACAATTCGCAAAAAGATTCAACTTAAACGGAGCAACAAAACTCAAAATACGAACGAAACAAGATCATTTACTAATCTTTACTAAAGTCTAATTTTACAGTACCAAAACCATGTTCAAGTTGGTTAACTGAAAAGAGGGGTTCGAGAAGAAGATTTTGGCGCTAGTTTCATCTAATTTGGATAAACAAGTAAAAAGTTACACTAGTTTAAAGATCAGGGGCTAAATCGCAATAAAAATAATCGCAGATAAGTCCCTGGCCGAAAATAAAATAAAAAGAAAAAGACTAATGAACGTTCGCTGTCTGAACTAATCCCGCGAATATCGTTCATTAAAACGAACGAACGGACGAACGTCCGCTAACTAACTTAACCGAACGAATAAAACCGATCTAGAAAAATAAACCGCAAAACTTAAAAAAAGGCGTTCCAGTTCGTACCGGTTCGGGAAAAAGACCGATGGCGGAGGCAACGGCGGCGGCGAAGGCGTCGGTGCGGGGCGGCAGCGTCGAGCGGGGCGCGGGTGCGACAGCGGGTGGCACGGGGCGGCGCGGGCGAGGCGGCGGCGGCGTGGCGCGGCACGGCGGCGGCGGATACTGCTGCTTGCTGCGGCGAGGGAGGCGGCAGCGGCTTGGGAGCTCCAGGGGGCGGCGGCGGCCGCTTTTAAAGGGGCTGGGGGCGACGGCGGCTTGGGCAAGGGGCAACGGGAGTCCGGCTCGGACTCCCAGAGCTCGACGATGTCGTTGCGGCGGCGCGGCGCAGGCCAGCTCGACTGGGCCTTTGGGCTAGTCGGGCGAAGACCTATTTTTAAAAATAATTCCGCCTGAAGAGGAAATTCCTAATAAAATATTAAAAAAATCTAAAAATGCCAAAAACAATTTTCACTGTATAAATAAAATATTTTGAACAAAGTGAACATTTTTCTGGCCTAAAATGCAATTTTCAAAAATGCACATTTTTCTAAATCAAATAAAATAGCAAATAAAATACCAGAAAAATCATAATTTGATTGTAAAATTCTTTCTCCAATATTTCTCTTAATTTTAAGAAGTCAGATTATCTTCTCTCATTTATTTTTAATATTGGAAATTGGAGAAAAAATAATAAAACCAAATTGATCCTTTCTTCAAATTTAAATTAAATTCAAATATGAATTTTTGTGAAACCTCCAACTCTCTTCTTGGGTCCTTGAGTTACTTAAGATTTCCAGGATCTCAACCAAACGCAAGAATAAAATATGATATACATATGATGATCTATGTATAACATCCAAACTGAAAATTGGGATATTACATAACTCTTCACATCATAAACATAACTATTAGCTAATCCAGAAAAACCTACGTTAGTAATGGACTACTTTAATCAAAACCGAAAATTGAACTTTGGAATTTTCAACTACGTTACCAAGAAGGCGCAATTGCCTGAGACCTCCTCCTCAGCGTTCTTTGCGCCAGATAGTGACACAACGCTCATGTGCCTAACTCACATGGCCCAACCCAACAACTCCAGCTGCTCGCAAGCTCGGTCCTCTCCTCATCACTTGCCTGGTTCATGGCTGACTCATTGACTGTCGATCGTTGACTTCTAAAAAAACATGGATTTCAAAAAAGGTTCATCAATTTGCAAAATGTTCATGAATTTGAAAAACTTTTGTGAATTTGAAACAAAAAACATCTCAGATTTGAAAATGGTCATGAATATAAAAATATTAAGAATTTTAAAAATCAATAATTTGAAAAAGTTCATGAATTTGAAAAGGTCAGGAAATTGAAAAAGAAATCGATAATTTGAAAAAGTTTGCCAATCTCAAAAAGTTCACAGATTTAAAAACATGTTCCTAGATTATAAAAAATTCAAGAATTTGAAAAAAGTTCACAAATTTGGAAAATATTCATGAATGTAAAATGTTTGGAATTTGGAAAAAGTCCACGAATTTGAAAAAACAAATATAAAATTTGAGAATCTATTTTAAAAATGCAGGAATTTCAAAATATTTGTGAATTTGAAAAAAAAAGGTCCACTGATCTAAGAAAATTTCGTGAATTTGGAAATTTTTGTGAATTAAAAAAATCATGAATTTGAAATAAAAATAATAAACAAAAAAAACAAAAAAAAACATCATGGAAAAACGAGAGAAACCCCGTCCTAGAAAAAATGAGTGGAATCATCTAGAATGTTTCCAAAATTGGTGAGAGAAAAAAATGGGCCGGTCCATATAGGAACTAGCGTACGTGATGTGTAGGTGTTGGGTATGTTGAACGCGTTAACCAACGCATCAAGTGCCAAATAGCAAAACACCAATTGCCTACCTAAACTTAATATACTCCACAAAACTCATGGTTACAATCTTTTATAGCGATGGGGGCCCAACATTTGAGCATGTATAGGTTAGGGATTCACAATAGAGGATGAGATGTGAGAGGTTAATACCACGAAGAGATCTAACCAAAGTTGGCCGTTCATCATCCGCTACAAGTTAGTATTTTGTCGAGTGCACGTGATTGAAGGCCACATGCCAATTTCTCCAAGCACGTTGAAGTGTCATGAACATGGCTACGGTACGAAGCACAATGCTCCATATTTGATGATGATTTCTTGTATTTGCGTTGTTACTTTCCTGAAGAGGAGAGGATGATGCAGTACAACAAAGGTAAGTATTTCCCTCAGATATGGAACCAATAATATCAATCTAGTAGGGGAGCCAAGCAACACTATGTAAACAACACCTCCACACAAATAACAAATACTTGTAGTTCAACGCGTAAGAGGGATTTTGTCAATCCCTCCTTGGTATTGAGATAGATTAAATTGTATGAGATTTGATAAATAGATCTGGCAAAAACACAAAATAAAATAAATATAGAAAAAGTGCAGCAAGGTATTTTTGGGTTTTGATATGATAGGAAATAGACCCGGAGGTCGTAGATTTTAGTAGATACTTCTCTCGAGAAAATAGCAAACGATGGGTAAAAAAAATACTGTTAGGCAATTGACAAAGAGCAAATAATTATAACAATATCTAAGGTAATGATCGTGTATATAGGCATCACGTCCAAGATTAGTAGACCGACTCCTGCCTGCATCTACTACTATTACTCTACACATCGACCACTATCCAGCATGCATCTAGTGTATTAAGTTCATGGAAAACAGAGTAATGCAATAAGAACGATGACATGATGTAGACAAGATCTATTCATGTAGTAATAGACCCCATCTTTTTATCTTTAATGGCAACGATACATGCGTGGCATGTCTCCCTGTGTCACTTAGACTGAGAACAGCAAGATCGAACCCATCATAAAGAACCGCTTCCCATTATAAGAAAAATCAATCTAGTTGGGCAAACCAAACCAAGATTTCAGAGAAGAAATAAGAAGCTATAACAATCATGCATATAAGAGTTCAGCAAAGACTCAAATAATATTCATGGATAAATCTGATCATAAACTCACAATTCATCGGATCCCAACAAACACACCGCAAAAAGTCATTACATCAAATAGATATCCAAGAACATCGAGGAGAACATTGTATTGAAGATCAAAAACAAAGAAGAAGCCATCTAGCTACTACCTACAGACTCATAGGTCTGTGGTAAACTACTCATGCATCATCGGAGGGGGCAAGGGTGATGATGAAGAACCCCTCCGTGATTGTTGACCCCTCAGGTAAAGTGCCGGAAAAGGCCCCTAGATTGGATCTCGTGTTTCGTCGACTCCCCTAAGGTTTCTGGGATTTTAGAGTATTTATAGACGATAGTCAATGGAGAAGCTTCCCGTGGGCCCCACTACCCACCAGGGTGCGCTTGGGCCTTCTGGCGTGCCCTGGTGCCTAGTGGGCCCCACTAGGCTCCTCCCATGGACTTCTTTGGCTCCCTGGTTGTCTTCTATCTAGGAAAAATTCTCCAAAAAAATTTGTGGCAGTTGGACTTCATTTGGTACTGATATTCTGTGAAGTAAAAAACAAGCAAAAAACAACAACTAGCACTAGGCACTATGTCAATAAGTTAGTCCCAAAAATGATATAAAGTTGCTAGTAAATGAATATAAAACACTCAGGATTGATAATATAATAGCATGAAACAATCAAAAATTATATATATGTTGGAGACGTATCAAAAGATAGGAGGAGACAACAAGCCACACGAAGCTCCACATTTGGTGGCAAGAGGAGAGCGCAAGCAAAATATGTTTGACAGGGCACTTCAACACGAAAGTTGATTGGCGAGGACTAGAAACCAAACAAATCAATGAAGGAGGACAAATAAAAGAAGTCAGCGGACTGTGTTAGCTGGCGCTAGTGAATAAACGATAGTTTGCGAAGTCAAGGAAGTTACAGGAGACACGGTCCTAGTCTTACCTTGTGGAAGAATCCGCATGATCTTCACTTTTGTAGGAGCAAACAAGTCATGGAGATGCATGCCGCACCTGGAGGACCGAATCAACATGTACCATCAATAGCAACAAATATGTGGTACACCATGTAATTACTTGCTCAACTGGCACATCCAACAGAGAGAGCTACGAAAGCATACCTAGGGGACGTAGGAGGAAATAACAGCCCTCCCATGCACCCACGGTAGGTGAGCTCCAAGCTTTACTTTTTTGCTGAAAACCCCTTGAAGGGTCACAATTATTTCCCGGGTCTAGGGCTCCGATGCTCACCGTTGGATCGTGCGGATCCATCATCCAACAGAGGAGGACCTCCCCTAATGTGAGAGCATGGGAGGGTTGGGAGCTCCTCCTATTTTCCTGGGGACATAGTTCTACTTCTTCACCCCATCAACCGCTCGCATGCGAGGATGCTGTCATTGAGAGGATATCCAGAATCTTCGTGTCTTGTGGCGGCATAGGGAGTACGATAAACTCTATCGTTCCCACAAGTTGAGTATCTTCGTCATCTAAGTTGGTAACAAAATACTTTTATTTTATTAAAAAAACGATGCTATCTGAATTCAATACTAATTTGAGCACCATTCACAATTTATTCGTTTTTAGGGCAATGCACATTTTATTCAAAAAACTGGTCGAACTTTGATATGCTCTAGGTCATGGGCCACCTGGAGATAAAGTGGCTAGCTGGTTGTACATGGTCTGATGATCTATGTATCTTATATCAGGGTTGGTTGTCCAGAAAAATCCATGTTTAATTGGTCACCCCACAAGTGAAGAGTGGATCATCTTCTTTGCTGCAATCTTATCTAGAACGCAACTCCTGAGGAGTTGTCGGTCGTTGGTTGGTTGGTTCTTGGGATGATGGGTAATATTGTTTTTGCAGAGTAGTTGCTTTCCTTTTATATCTTGTTTGTGGACATGTGGATAGATATGTAATCATCAACCAATGAATGCATGTATTGGTTGATGACACCATGTTCCTGAAAGATGCAATCAAACCAAATGTGTATGTCTACTTCCTTGATGATCTAATAATAAAGGAGGACTTGTTGATCACATTCATGATCAATTTGTCCTAATTTTACTGGATCTATTTGCTTTGCTTGTAGACGCTAGCTAGCACGCGCTTGTTATATATTCTTGTGCAATAAGAGAAAAGAGACTGCCCATGCCCATGCCAATGAACACCAAAGAAAGACAGCTTGAATGAAGATTAGAAAGATAAATTACACACATCCTCAAAGAAAGCAGAATAGGATGGCTCAACTGACTTGAAAAGTTCAAGTCAGTTTGCTAAAATGGAAAGTTTGCTAAGAAGAATGGAGACCATTGTAAAAGCAAGTAATTTTCTTTTCATGTTGTTGAAAAAAAAACAATGTACGGATGCCACTCAATATCATTTCTTGGAAGGAAATGACAATGGTGTATCATGCGGTGTGGTCTGTTCCGCCTCATTGATGCGCGGCATGGATTGCCACCTCACTGATCCACAACATGGCCTTTCCTCTAGCCATGGACCATGCCCTCCTTCCAAGTCCAAAACAAACCTTCTAAGGTCATCTTTATCTCTCTCTATACTAGATGACCCGTTGCGCCCATGGCGCAAAGGGCGACAGCAAGCCATGTATTGTAAGAGTGGTGATAAGAAAATTCAGGCACAGATCAAAATAATAAATACTTACTGCTGGTAGATAGATACTTAGTGATGATACATAGTGGTTATAAGAAGTTTTTGATCGATTATTTACAATGTTATTTGGAAGCATGGTAGATAGCTAGAGATACATCTTATGAGGCGACGAACATTAGATGGAGTCATCGTTGCACGTTTCATGGATATTGAAAACGGCTTTGTTGTCCAGGCTACCTTTATTAGTGCTACAGCCTGGGTTTGTTCAAAACACTGAAAATACAAGCTTATGAGGACAACAACAGGGTAGCAGTCTTCACTTGTCCTTGCAGGTGGTGGTTTAGTAGCCACAACAAAGGTTGCGTGGACCAATTTAGCGAACAAAGTTGATGCAAAAGACAGGATAGCTCATAAGGCAAGAGATCGACATGGCATTGGCAAGTTTATAAGAGTTAAATTGCCATTGTAATAAAGCCCATTATACAGTGTATCAGTTGCATGGATGCACAAGGAAGAGATAAACCAGTGAAGGAATTTAAAAGGATCTAACAGCATTTATGGGTTCTTATCATTTTAAAGACAACATTTATGGGTTCTTATCATTTTAAAGACAACAGGCTGTAAAACATGGCACTTTTAAAATAACCAAAAGCAAAGCATGAACAAATCAGTGAAGGGACTACAAGCTGCAGGAATAGACGTACCACACATGCATGCTTATCTGAAAACTTGGATCAACCACTACTTCAGCGTTTTTGATGAAATGAAGTCTACATACTTTATGTTATCTGGCACCTCTTTGTTTGTGCCTTTTCCCTGGTTTGTAATAGCTAGATTCAAACTAAGTAGGTGCTGTCAAGTTTTCGCCCCATGGTGCTCGTTTTGATGGCGGGCGAGCACAGTGGGTTTCCTGGTAGTGCGTTGAACTCGCTGCCTCTCTTTCCTTGCTTCCTGGTTGTATCAGAGACTGTTGTATTTCCGTTTATCTTAAATGGAAAGGGGCACGCCCGGTTCAAAAAAAAAGCAGCAGCAGTAGCACCCCTAAAATTTCAAAAGGATTACATGAAAAACACATACTTGTGGTCTATATGAACAGAAACAGAAATCCAACAAAGTCAAATAAAGAAACAGAAGCATGGAAACTCTAATTGCTATAGGAAAATAAGCTTTATTGTACGTGGGTTTCGTAGCGCTTAATTTTGTACGATCCATATGCCGACTGCCAGCTTGGATAGGTAGTTAGTAGTGTATTATGCTTAATTGTATAGAAAGGGCATACCTGTTAAGCTTAAGTGGCATAGGAACTGTAGTTTCCATCGTGTTAGGAGGCATAGTAGCAGGAGCATCAGCATCAATATCAGTCAGTTGAGAACCCTGCGAAAGGGTGAAGCTAATTATTGGGAACCATGCAAGAGGAAACCAAGAAAGAAGATAAAGAGGGAGCTAGATCCAATAGAAATACTAACAGTGATTAAAATAAAGGAATTTATGAAGTTGGTGTGACCACCCGGTCATGATGCTTCTCTTGCCAAACAAGGACACACGCATGCGGCAGCTCCCTCTTATGAAACTCCCCTGTGTGGATAACTGAAAAATAGGAAGTTAAATGAAAAGCAGTAAAATTAACATACATGGCTAAGAAAATGTTTAATAGGGGAGTGAAGACACTGGGTATAGTACCAGCAACTACAGGCCCAAACATCCTCCCTGTCCTGATTTTCTGTAGGTACTCAAGAAATTTCAAGCGATACACTCGAACGGTAATGTCAGACCTATCGACTGTTTTTTGCCCAGGTTCAGTACTCTCCGTTATTTCAGGCCACTTTGGATTACATGTGAAGGTTGTGATTATATCAGGCGAGGCATGCATACGCAAAACAGCCACCCCATCATAGAAGTTTTCAGTCATACAGCGCGGACCACCAGCATAAGATGGAGGCATCCTACTCTTCTTACCGACCTCGGGCCCATTAGCTTCACCAAGTCCAACAACAAGATGGAGCTTTCCAGCGCACATGTCGTATCAAAGCTTTTCGGGAAGGACCTTCACTAAACAGCAAGAAAAGCATGAGTCAGTAGATCACCAGAGGCAGTAGAGCACCAGCGAAATAGCAAGCAGAAGATGATAGCACACGAAGTAATGTGTTGGCTGAAACGCAAGAGAATTGAGAACAGAGGTGAGATATGAACTTATTATGTTCTCTTTCACCTAAGCAAAGATAGATATAAATGCACATGCATAGCGAAGGCATTGCAAGGTAGAATCTCAACGGGAAAAAACATAGGTGCAACATAGGTAGATTACATTGTCTCAACACAGGACGATGGATTCCATAGTTATACATAACCATAAAGCAGTTCGAAAAGGATATATACATATAATATCTTTTAGGTACCAGGAAAAGCAGAAAGAATCATGTATGAGCTTGTACAAACGGACTATTTAGGCGCTGATTAATAAGAAGTATAAACACACTAAGCAAAGGGCTATCAAATAGCTACTCCCTCCGTTCCAAAATAGATGACTCAACTTTGTACTAACTTTACTGCAGAATAGCTGTAATCTTGACTATATCTTCACTAACAATTGAAAAGGGATGGCTGTAATCTAAGCTATATCTTCACCAACAATTAAGACTTTTTTGCTTGACGCATTCTCCAGAGAAGAAACATTTGAAGGTGTCGGACTGCTCTAGCTGCCTTACAGAGTTAAACCGCTACTCCTCTTAAGAAGTTCCAACCAGTGCCTGTTTCAGAATGAGTGGGTAAATTTTATCATGACGTCTGGTGTAAGCGCCCAGTTTGAAAATATAAAGCATTGTCAGTTTGGCACATATGCAAATCTATTATTCTGAGAAGAAACATTTTTCCTCAAATAATAACTTTGTATGATATATTGTGGTTACATCAAAGAAATCATCTCCAAGTTTAACAGTCTTCTACTACAATCAATCAAAAGGGCACAATAAGATCATGTAACATCACTAAGCTAACTCAAAAGAACCAAACTCTAAATATTTCGTATTTTCCTAGGCATGACAACTGCAACAAAAGAGGAAACAGATCAGCCATAGTACAATTGTGTTTGTATAGGCCTACTAAAAGAACACATGAGTAATAAAGTCCACGAACTGAAATCTAAATAATTTCAGAGCAGCCCAAGCATAATGCAAGCAGCACAACTACGGCGGCGAGTTGCGGACATCAGTTGTAAGCAGCCCTCTACCGGGACAGTCGAAGTGGACCTGCTTTGACTGAGGACCTGTCGAAGTGGATGTAGGTGCAGAGGTTGATCCGTTGCTGAGGCGAGGCTTGCGGCGGCGGTCCGAACGGGTTTCTTCGCGCTGATCCGATCGGTGGCCTTTATGCGCCTGGAAGCAAAATATGTTCTGAATGACATAGGTAGGTTAACCAACTGGGAGCGAGTAAGTTGTTCATTACTTAAGCACGACAAAATTTAGAGAAAGGAACACATAGTGTCAGACTGAATTCCTTTAGCTCACCACCCAAGATAAAGACATACTGTAAGACCTATGATCCCATCTTTACATAAATTGAGAGACATATACCTATGACATAACTACAAGCTCTACATTCGAGATGCCTGCTTAGAGTATCTTTCATTTCATCGCAATTCTTTTGAATACGAATAAGAGAAACTTGTTGCACTCTCTTTTTAAATGAATAAAAGAACTCGTGTCATTCGATAGAACAGAACCTAAATAGTCAAATTTGATTGGTACTTACACTTTTTAGTTTCCAGAGTCCATGTTCTGGACAACATTGTCACAGTGGATGCTGGGACCATCTCCCTTGATCAGTCAGCAGAACGGATTTTCAGATGTGGGCCTCTTCATGCCTTCTCCACTACTGCTGTTGCCACCTTGTGCTGGTCAGACCTAAACTGTGATACAAAAAATAAAACGGATTAACAGAGCAAGCTCCAAAAATCTACAGCATGAAAGCATAGATGATCAGAGCATTGAATCAAAGTGGGTTTTGCTGCCACGACGCGGTTCGGTCAGAAGGCAGCCTTAGACGTACAGATAAACTGGATCTCTGCCGTCGCTTCATGGTTAGTTGCTGCAACTGCCTCCGACTCATGGATTTGGCTACAAGGTCACACCTGATAGGGAAGTCCCAGCTTCACATTGCCTGGAGTACACCACTGTCAGGCTTTACTCGCACCAGAAAAACCAGTGCCATTAACAAGGACTAAAGCAAAACCCATTTCTCCAGTATCCTGATAACCTCACAGTCTATTTGCTCTAGCTCTCACGTCTTCACATGTCGACCCAACTCTGAATACAACGTTAAGTTACCCTTCTGTATCCATGTAAAAATTAGACAATATCATGGTAATAAGAGATCTACTCGATGGTAAAACATAGCTCTATAATAAGTATGAACAGATACCAAAGGATGCATCCTTTTAAATAATTCTGAGGGCATCGTGAGTATTGCAAAAGCATGTACAAATAATGACCTAACTAAGAGGAATGAATATTTCCTCTTGGAAGTTTCA
Organism: Triticum aestivum; assembly: GCF_018294505.1. Classification (NCBI taxonomy): domain Eukaryota; kingdom Viridiplantae; phylum Streptophyta; class Magnoliopsida; order Poales; family Poaceae; genus Triticum; species Triticum aestivum. Next base: position 120,040,457 of record NC_057795.1, on the reverse strand, counting down.
TACTTCTAGTTCTTCTGGTTCATAGAAGTAATGTGACTTTCGGGGTGTGAGAAATAAGGCCAGCATCTTCCCCATGGCATCTCTTGACCAGAATCGGACTCTTCTCACCCTCTCTTTCTTCTTTCTTCTCCTCCTCCTCTTCCGAGGCTGCATCGTCGTCGGTCAGCATGTCACCCTTTCTTTCTTCTCCTCTCTGAACAATTCACATGATCAACGTATAGACCCGGTGCTATAAGATAATGTACAAGAAAGACAGCTACCACACCAGGGTTGCACGAGCTACCTCAAAAGTGTCAGCATAATATTGCATTGAAGAAGGCATAATCTTCATGCGCTTAGTTAACACCATGTGTAGTAAAACATTCGTCTGCAAAGCCACAGACACCCAGGGTCAAAATCCACTATTGTTTTCACCACAAAATCAGATCAGACAAGAGGGAAAGACAACTTCGAATTATAATTAGCAAAGCACCAGACAAGAGGGAAAAACCACTTTGAATTATAATTAGCAAAGCACCATCCAGAGGCAAACAAGGCGCACATTGTTGCGCCCGTCCATTGTAGAGAAGGAATAACAGTTCAAATTGCAGCCCTTCAAGTATACAACCATAGAGAAATATCGATTGATTTACTGACAGGCTTTTGCTCTAACTTCCTATTCTAACACATATTTATTACCAATAAAAAGTTAGCATTCAATTTCGAAGTAGAAAAGCAAACATGCCCTTGTTTGTAATGGCACTTGAACACCAAAGCGAGGAATATGCAAAAGTGCATGCCTTCACAGTGATAGGACATGATGTAAAATCAATTCCACACTACCATCATCTCATACGTGTAATGGAACAGAAGATGAGCTTCAAAGTGATGGAAGATTGATCTGCTATTACCTGCAGGTTCGGGAAAAGGGGGTTTCTACCAATCAGAAAATCACATATTTGTTCAGATATTTGGATATATGTTGGTCGTCGACCACTGCAACACCTGTGGTCACAACACCAATGCCTATGATACAGCTCCCCTCGTGCCTTCTCCAGCAGCTAGCACGTGGTAAATCAGCATGACCTCTCCTCAGGTAGGTGTACTCGTCCCGTATCTTTGGCGGATCAGTACAAAATTCATATTTGGATATATGTTGGTCATCTCACGTGCAGATGCTTTGTTAGCACATAATATTGTTGTTAGCAAGCATGTAACATAGGCACAATATTATCATTAGTTTTAATAGTCAAATGTTTAAAGTAGACTCACCATGCTTCCCCACTGGTCCTGGACGACGGCCTCCGCATCGCGGTCGAGCAGCAGATCAACGAAAAGCAGACTCACCGTGCTTCCCCACTGGTCCTGGACGACGGCTTCCGCATCGCGGTCGAGCAGCAGATCAACGACCTTGGCGTGGCCCTCGATCGATCTAGGAGCAGATTGAGCCGCCACAGACCGCGAGGTCGCGCCCGACTTCGTCCGCGCAGGCCGGCAGCAGCCGGTGACCCTCTCCCGTCCGCCGCCACACCTTCCTCTCCTCTTTCTCTCTCTGGAGCAGTTCGAGACGGAGTGATGCCGGTCGCTCCATCGGACAAGGAGGAGGGATGGAGCCATGGATGAGCGAGTGAGCACGGGCGCCGCGTGGAGCCGGCGGCGCGGCCGGAGGGAAGAAGGGGATCTCGAGCGTCGGGGGAGAGAAGGTCGCGTCGGCGCTGCATGGAGCCGGCGGCGCGATGGGAGGGAACGGGGATCAGCAGAGGGGAGAGCACTGGAGAGAGGGCAGGGGAGAGGAGATATTTTCACGGGACCCCTGCTGGCTGTTTTTTTTCCTCGCGCGGTGCACTGTGCGCTCGCTGTTTGATTCACATCGATGTGGATGGCGTGAGCCTGTCTAGCACCCCCTTCATCCTTTATAAGTTTGATACTACAGGAGTGATCCATTCGCGTGCGGGGTGCGAGTGCGACTTGGACTTAGGACTTGGGCAACCGGTGACGGCGAGAGGTTACTCTGTCTCCTTCCTCTGCGACAGTAAGAGGACATAGTTCTACTTCTTCACCCTATCAACCGTTTGCATGCAAGGATGCTGTCATAGAGAGGATATTCAGAATCTTCATGTCTTGTGGCGGCATAGGGAGTAGAAGAAAGACTATCCTTCCCACGAGTTGAGTATCTTCGTCATCTAAGCGGGTAACAAAATATTTTTATTTTATACAAAAGATGATGCTATCTGAATTCAAGACTAATTTGAGCACCACTCGCATTTTATTCAAAGCTGGTCGGGCTTGAGTGAAACCCAAATGTCAATTTTGGAGAAACACCCGGGACACAGCCTCTACATCCCAGCCCAGCGTGGCCCAGCAACGCTGCCCGTTCCGGCTCCCCACTCTCTCCGGTCCCAGTTCAATCCCCATCAGCTGCACTCGAAACGGCGCCAGAACCCCCAAATTCCCCATCCCAGATGCCCAGCACTCTCCGCCTAACCAATCTCCACACATGAGGAAGGCGGCGGCGGCGGCGGCGGCGCCTCCAACCGCGGCTGCCAAGACGAAAGCGGCGGCAGCGGTGCCCGCGGCTGCTAAGAAGAAGCCCCTGGCGAAGAAGAAAGCGGCAGCGGCCGTACCCGCGGCCAAGAAGAAAGCAGCAGCGGCGGTACCTGCGGCGAAGAAGAAGGCGGCGGCAGCAGATGTTGCCAAGAAGAAGAAGACGGTACCCGCAGCCAAGAAGAAGGCGGCGGCGGCGGCACCTGCAACCAAGAAGCGCGCATCCGGTGGAACGGCCGGGTGCAGGCCACGGAAACGGGCACGGGATGACAACTGCGACGGCGATCTCATCAGCAACCTTCCGGACGCCGTCCTATGCACCATCATCTCCCTCCTCCCCACCAAGGACGGCGCTCGCACGCAGGCCATCGCACGCCGATGGCGCCCTCTCTGGGGCTCCGCGCCTCTCAACCTCGACGCCGAGAACCTCAACACCAATGATTTCAAGCAGCCGCGCCGCCGCCGAGGGCCTCGACCGTCGACGGAATCCATCATCTCCAGGATCCTCTCGGACCACCCTGGCCCCGCCCGTCGCTTCGACTTCCGATTAACCTGCATCTTCCCAACAAAAAGAGAGCAGCCAAGAGTGTTGCTCAGATCGTGAGCTGGTTAAACTCTCGGAGCCTCGACAACCTTGAGGAGCTCCATATCTTATTCCCGATCTTGTGTCGAGCAGCTCCGACCCCCATGCTCAGATCCGTGCTCCGCTTCGCATCAACTCTCGTCGTGGCCACTGTTGGCCACTGCAATTTTCCAGATGAGATCGCTCCTTCATTGAATTTCCCCATCCTCAAGCATCTCACCCTGCGTCACGTTAACATCTCCGTGGATGCATTCCATGGTGTTCTCTCCGCCTGCCATGTGTTGGAGACCCTATTTCTGCCTGAAAATGTTTACAATGGCTCCCTCCACATAAGCTCACGAAATCTTAGGAGCATCTGCTTCAGTGATTGTTTTATGGGCACAAACGAATTGGTTATTGAGGACACCCCTCACCTTGAAAGGCTGCTTTGTCCATGCTTGGACGTCGAGACTATCCGGGTAAATAGGGCACCTAAACTGGAGATATTGGGCCCATTGTCACCGCGCATCTCCAATGTTCAGATTGCAAACCTAGTCTTTCAGGTAGAAGCATCCTTCCCGACTCTTGCATTTGGCATTCCTTCAGACATTAGTTTTATGCTCATTGTTGTTTTACAGGGGTTGGTTCCAACCAGCTTCAACAATTTGATATGCACAGTGAAGGTTCTGGCTCTCCAGTTTTATTGCGCTGATTTGAATGCGGTTCTTGACGTCCTCAGGTTCTTCCCCTGCTTGGAAAAGCTTTATGTTATGGTGAGTTTTTATATTTGCTTGCTTTAAATGTCAAAATGAGAACTGATACTTGAAAAAGAACTGATTGACACGTAGTCTAGTTAGCAATTACTTTGACATCATCTTTTAAGTCTTCTTTCCTTTTACAGTGGAACGAATACTTAGAGACAAACACTATAGGAGAAATAAATGAAGCCGAGTATGAAACATACTCGGCGAACAGCGTTTTAACATCGGCGACGTGTAAGCCGAGTGTTACACTCGGCTTGCCCTACTTGGCTTAAATGTGTATTTGGTACTCCAAGAAGAATTGATTGACATGTATAATCTAGTCTAGTTAGCAATTACTTTAAAGTTTTAAAATATGTATCTTATAAGTCTTATTTCCTTTCCAGTGGAACAAATACTTAAACACAGAGATGAACAATGGGCGTCATTATGACCCAATAGATCCAATCAAATGCCTTGAGACCCATCTCAAAACACTTGTGTTGAAGAATTACAAAGGCGACAAGCAAGATGTTTACCTTTGCCAAGTTCTTTGTTCTGAATGGGAAAGTGCTAAATGCGATCAAATTTGGCGTGACTGTGAAGTTCGACGAGAAATGGGTGGCTGATCAACACAGGCTGCTAGGAGTGGAAAATGAAGCTTCTCCGGACCTTGAGTTTAAACATTGTTCGTACTATTTGAATCGCCATTCAGATATCCATGACTTGTCAATTGCTGATCCCTTCAACAACTCTTTTCTAGCTGAAGATGATGCCCTTCCAGTGATATCATGCTCTTCCAGTTCTGACGAGGATAGTACCTGAAGACCGTGTTATCTTGCGCTTGTGTTTATGGTGCCGATGCCTCGATATTGTGCTGCCAGCAGTTCAATGCTTGTTTCTCTGTTTCTAGTTTAATGTTCCTTTGTTATTCCCAGCATGGTATGTCATGTAACTGTGAGCTAGTGAACTCAGCATCAAACTCCTCTCTTAACATGTCTTTTGTCTGAGAAAGGAGGACTCTCGTTTGTGTCAGCAATGCATTCTTGGTGATCAGACGTTGCACCAGTCGAAATCAGAAATTCACGAAACCTCTCAGTTGCCCTTTTTCACACAAGCAAAAGTTTAACTTGCCACTGTTTATTACTTTTTGGTTCCCTTTGATGAGAATAAAGCCGTTTCAGGGATGCATATTTAGTTCCAAACTATAATAGATGATAGTGTCAAGATTCATGGTCCATGTCATTTTTTTTCCTCTTCATTCACTAAGGTTTAAGGTGAATAATATGCAGAGTCCTGATGTCCAAATACTGGAATTATTCGTACACATAGCGGTTTGCTTAAGCATGGCTGCATATTTGGTTGCCTAACTTCAACAGGTAATAAGGGCAAGATTTATGGTCCATGTGTAAAAATTTCCTTCATCTTATTCACTAAAGTTTAGGGTGAATAATATGCAGAGTCCTCGTCTCCAGATACTGAAATCATGGATATACATAGCTCACTATCATCTTATTCATCTTATTCCTAGTGATGCTAGTAAGATTTTGCCAACGCAGATTATATTTGTGGAATCTGGTGTTGTATGAGTTGATAAAACAAAATCTAGCAAACACATCCTCTGTCAACTGATTTCCTTCTGCAGCCGGCCTACCCAGCATTTTGCTCAAGATTGCATGACGGTGTTTCAGAAACATTTGACAGCATCTGATTTATATATTAACAGACAGCATCTGATTTCAGAAAACAAGTTCAGCTAGAAATTCCCAGCATTGTTTAAGGAAGAAGGAAGTGGTCCAGCGCCGGGCGTCCGTCGAGGCCTTTGCCGTCGTAGTGAGAGAGGAACTCCTCCAGTGTGATGCTCCGGTACAACGGTGGCGCCGACAACGACACCTGGTCCTCGATGGGGCCGTACACCGACGTCGTCATCCTCAGGTCGGCATTGAAGAACACCGCCACCGACATCCTTGCCCTGTCCCTGCTCCTCTTGGCCACCACCCGGTGCTCCACGCTCTTCAGCCTCCCGTTGCTCACCAGCTGGAGTAGGTCGCCGACGTTGATCACCCACACCGACCGCTTCTTGCTGCCGCTGCCGTCGTCGTCGTTGACGAGCACCTGGAGGCCGGCCATGTTGTCCTGGAGGAGCACGGTGAGGAACGCCGGGTCGGAGTGCTGACTGGTGCCGAGGGTGAGGTGCGGCCGCGGGCACGGCGGTAGTAGTTGCTCACCATGCTCAGGCCATCCGCGCACCTCATCTTCTCCAGCCGGTCCGGCGCCAGCCCCATGGCCTTCGACACCAGCTCCAGCACCCGCACCGCGAGCCGCCGCACCGCGTCGCCGTACTGCAGCAGGACGCCCCGCACGGCGGCAGGGAGCTCCTCCGACTCCGGCGGGTCCGGGAACGCCTGGCGGTGTCGCGCCAGTTAGCCGCCGGCGACTGGTACAGGTCGAAGTTGGAGTTCAACCGGACCCTTTTTAAAAAAAAGTGTTTCCCCCGCTTTATATTATAAAGCAACAAACCAAGCATCCAACACATCAGTACAAAATACGAACAACAAAGTCATGCCGGGGGCACAACGCAGGACAAGCCCCAAACAAAGCTAAAAAAGCTAATCCGGCTCGGGAGGTGGTGGCGGTGGTGGAGCAAAAGCCGACGCCGAGGAACGAATACCCGCAATGATGTTGTCGATGACGTCTCGGTCGCGCCGCTTGCTAAGCGGTCTCCAGAGCTATAGGAAGCCACACATTTTATAGATTGCATCAGTCACACGGGACGGAATCACGAATTCGATGACTAGTTTATTGCGGGTACACCAGAGGGTCCATGCCAGGATACCCACAGCCAACCAAGTGGGGGTGCGACTAGCGCCGGGGAGCCTAAGGACCTCCCCAAACAAGTCCAGGAGGTTGTCGTGGCACCAATTGCCACCAACCACCTCCCGGAAGCAGCTCCAGAGGAACTGCGCCGCAGTGCACCGGAAGAAGATGTGGTTACAGTCTTCCGGTACCAAACAAATGGGGCAGAGGCCATCCCTAGGTCCATTACGATTTCGGACCTCCGTGCCCAAAGGGAGGCGGCCTCGTACCCATTGCAAGAGAAATATACGGATTTTCAAGGGGAGTTCGATCTCCCAAAGCACCGGTAGTTCCACCGGGCCAGGGTGGGAACAATCGCCTGGTATAGGGATCTAGTCGAGAATCTACCGCTTGGCTCGAGATGCCAAGACAGCGAATCAGGCTCAAGGGAGGGGGAGTGGAGGGCAATACACTCGAGGAATTCCACCCATTGCTCGAGCTCCACCGCCCCGAAGGTACGGCGGAAGGCAATAGCGCCCAAGTCAGCTAAGGCCACAACCATAGAGAGCTGTGGGCGGACACAGATCGAGAATAACGCGTAAAAGCGATCCGCAAAGGGACGGGTCCCGGCCCATCTATCCAGCCATAATAAGGTGCCAGATCAGGTGCCCACTTTAATGGAGGTCCCAATGCGCAAGAATTGGGACCCTCCAGACCTAGGGGCAAAGGCCAGCGGTTGCCCGTGAAGGTACTTTGCGCAGATAATCTTTAGCCACAGGCCGCCTTCATCGGTCTAAATCCACCAAAGCCATTTGGAGAGGAGGGCAATATTCATCCGCTTGGAAGAAATGACCCCAAGGCCTCCTTGTTCCTTAGGTTTACGGATCTCAGACCATTTCACCATGTGGTACTTGACGATGCCATGGACCTAGGGTAGGGTCATAGGACTGACCTATACGCCCTACCCAAAGTCACTACCCTAGAATCAAGGACATTCAAAGTATAGCAAGAGATACCGACTGAAGTAACCATGGAGTGCAATCCACTCCACCAGTTACCTCACTCGGATACCCCCAATTTCACTCGACCAGGATAAAGTCATTCGACCATAAAAGAAACCACTCCGAGTACAGAAGACCTAGAGTCACTCAGGATGGCAACGGCCAGGCGTTCACTCTGTAGTCTAAAAGATCATTAATAGCACTTTATAGCTGGCGTTATCAGTAACGCAATGTCTTAATTGAAGGAAATATGCCCTAGAGGTAATAATAAATGTTATTATTTATTTCCTTAATTCATGATAAATGTTTATTATTCATGCTAGAATTGTATTAACCAGAAACTTAGTACATGTGTGAATACATAGACAAAACATATAGTCCCTAGTATGCCTCTACTTGACTAGCTCCTTAATCAAAGATGGTTATGTTTCCTAACCATAGACATGTGTTGTCATTTGATGAACGGGATCATATCATTAGGAGAATGATGTGATGGACATGACCCATCCGTTAGCTTAGCATTATGATCGTTACAGTTTCATTGCTATTGCTTTCTTCATGACTTATACATGTTCCTCAGACTATGAGATTATGCAACTCCCGAATACTGGAGGAACACTTTGTGTGCTACCAAACGTCACAACACAAATGGGTGATTATGAAGGTGCTCTACACGTGTCTCCGAAGGTGTTTTTTGGGTTGGCATAGATCAAGATTAGGATATGTCACTCCGTGTTTTTGAGAGGTATCTCTGGACCCTCTCGGTAATACTCATCACTATAAAGCCTTGCAAGCATTGTGACTAATGAGTTAGTTGCGGGATGAAGTATTATGGAACAAGTAAAGAGACTTGTCGGTAACGACATTGAACTAGGTATGATGATACCGACGATCGAATCTCAGGCAAGTAACATACCGATGACAAAGGGAACAACGTATGTTGTTATACGGTTTGACCGATAAAGAACTTCGTAGAATATTTAGGAGCCAACATGAGCATCCAGGTTCTGCTATTGGATATTGACCGGAGATGTGTCTCGGTCATGTCTACATAGTTCTCGAACTCGTAGGGTCCGCGTGCTTAACGTTTGATGATGATATGTATTATGAGTTATGTGTTTTTGATGGCTGAAGTTTGTTCGGAGTCCCGGATGAGATCAAGGACGTGACGAGGAGTCTCAAAATTGTCAAGACATAAAGATTGATATATTGGACGACTATATTCGGACACCAGAAGTGTTCCGGAGAAGTTTCGGATAAAACCGGAGTGCCGGAGGGTTACCGGACCCCCCCCCCCCCCTGGGGGGAACTAATGGGCCTTAGTGGAGATAGTGGAGGGCTGGCTGCGCGCCCCCTTGAGTCTGAATAGGACAAGGGAAGGGGGGCAGCGCCCCCCATTTCCTTCTCCCTGTCTCCCTCTCCTTCCTTCCCCCTCTCTCCTTCTTGGTGGAAACCTACTAGGACTTAGAGTCCTAGTAGGATTCCCCCTTTAGGGGACACACCAAGGAGGGCTAGCCGGCCTCCCCTCCCTCCTTTATATACGGGGGCAAGGGGGCACCCTAGAACACACAAGTTGATATTTTAGCCGTGTGCGGTGCCCCCCTCCACAGTTACACACATCGATCATACCGTTGTGGAGCTTAGGCGAAGCCCTACGCCGGTAACTTCATCATCACCGTCGCCACGTCGTCATGCTGACGGAACTCTCCCTCAGCCTCAACTGGATCAAGAGTACGAGGGACGTCATCGAGCTGAATGTGTGCTGAACGCGGAGGTGCCGTACGTTCGGTACTTGATCTAGTGGATCATGAAGAACTTCGACTACATCAACCGTGTTATTGAATCGCTTCTGCTTTCGGTCTACGAGGGTATGTGGACACACTCTACCCTCTCGTTGCTATGCATCATCTAGATAGATCTTGCGTGATCGTAGGATATTTTTCAAATTACCGCGTTCCCCAACAGTGGCATTCGAGCCGGGTCTATGCGTAGATGCTTTATGCATGAGTAGAACACAAAGAGTTTTGGGCGATAATAGTCATGCTGCTTACCAGCATGTCATACTTTGGTTCGGCGGCATTGTTGGATGAAGCGGCTCAGGCCGACATTATGCGTACGCTTACGCGAGACTGGTTCTACCGATGTGCTTCGCACATAGGTGGCTAGTGAGTGTCTGTTTCTCCAACTTTAGTTGAATCGAGTGTGGCTATGCCCGATCCTTGTTGATGGTTAAAACAGCACACTTGACGAATTTTTTTTGTGGTTTTGATGCCTAGGTAAGAACGGTTCTTGCTAGAAGCCCGTAGCAGCCACATAAAACTTGCAACAACAAAGTAGAGGACGTCTAACTTGTTTTTGCAGGGCTTGCTGTGATGTGATATGGTCAAGGCATGATGTGATATAAATTGTTGTATGAGATGATCATGTTTTGTAACAAAGTTATGGCAACTGGCAGGAGCCATATGGTTGTCCCTTTATTGTATGCAATGCAATCGCCATGTAATTGTTTTTCTTTATCACTAAGCGGTAGCGATAGTCGTAGTAACAATAGTTGGTGAGACGACAATGATGCTACGATGGAAATCAAGGTGCCGCGCCTATGATGATGGAGATCATGACGATGCTTCGGTGATGGAGATCATGAGCACAAGATGATGATGGCCATATCATGTCACATATTTTGATTGCATGTGATGTTTATCCTTTATGCATCTTATTTTGCTTAGTACGGCGGTAGCATTATAAGATGATCCCTTACTAAATTTCAAGGTATAAGTGTTCTCCCTGAGTATGCACCGTTGCTACAGTTCTTCGTGCTGAGACACCACGTGATGATCGTGTGTGATAGGCTCTACGTTCACATACAACGGGTGCAAGCCATTTTGCACACGCAAAATACTCGGTTTAAACTTGACGAGCCTAGCATATGCAGATATGGCCTCGAAACACTGAGACCGAAAGGTCGAGCGTGAACCATATAGTAGATATGATCAACATAGTGATGTTCACCATTGAAAACTATTACATCTCACGTGATGATTGGACATGGTTTAGTTGATTTGGATCACATGATCACTTAGATGATTAGAGGGATGTCTATCTAAGTGGGAGTTCTTAAGTAATATGATTAATTGAACTTTAATTTATCATGAACTTAGTCCTGATAGTATTTTGCAAATTATGTTGTACATCAATAGCTCGCGTTGTTGCTTCCCTATGTTTTTATATGTGTTCCTAGAGAAAACTAAGTTGAAAGATGATAGTAGCAATGATGCGGATTGGGTCCGTGATCTGAGGTTTATCCTCATTGCTGCACAGAAGAATTATGTCCTTGATGCACCGCTAGGTGACAGACCTATTGCAGGAGCAGATACAAACATTATGAACGTTTGGCTAGCTCAATATGATGACTACTTGATAGTTTAGTGCACCATGCTTTACGGCTTAGAACCAGACTTCAGAAACATTTTTGAAACATCACGGAGCATATGAGATGCTCCAAGAGCTAAAATTGGTATTTCAGACTCATGCCCATGTCAAGAGGTATGAGGCCTCTGACAAGTACTTTGTCTAAAATATGGAGGAGAATTGCTCAGCTAATGAGCGTGTGCTCAGATTGTCTGGGTACTTCAATTGCTTGAATCAAGTGGGAGTTAATCTTCCAGATAAGATAGTGATTGACAATGTTCTCTAGTCACCATCACCAAGTTACTGGAACTTCATGATAAACTATAGTATGCAAGGGATGACGAAAACAATTCCCGAGCTCTTCGTGATGCTGAAATCGACGAAGGTAGAAATCAAGAAAGAGCATCAAGTGTTGATGATTGACAAGACCACTAGTTTCAAGACAGGGCAAAGGGAAAGAAAGGGAACTTCAAGTAGAATGGCAAGCAAGTTGTCACTCCCGTGAAGAAGCCCAAAGCTGGACGAACGCGTGAAACTGAGTGCTTCTACTACAAAGGAAATGGTCGCTGGAAGCGGAAATGCCCTGAATATTTGGTGGATAAGAAGGATGGAAAAGTGAACAAGGGTATATTTGATATATAGATTATTGATGTGTACCTTACTAGTGTTTATAGTAGCCCCTGGGTATTTGATACTTTTTCGGTTGCTAAGATTAGTAACTCGAAACAGGAGTTACAAATAAATAGAGACTAGTTGAGGGTGAAGTGAGGATGTGTGTTGGAATTGGTTCCAAGATTGATATGATCATCATCGCACGCTCTCAATACTTTCGAGATTAGTGTTGAACCTAAATAAATGTTATTTGGTGTTTGCGTTGAGCATAAATATGATTAGATCATGTTTATTGCGATACGATTATTCATCTAAGATAGAGAATAAATTGTTATTCTGTTTACATGAATAAAACCTTCTATGGTCATACACCCAATGTTGATGGTTTATTGAATCTTGATCATAGTGATACACATAATATTGATGCCAAAAGATGCAAAGTTAATAATGATAGTGCAACTTATTTGTGGCACTGCTGTTTGGGTCATATCGGTGCAAAGCACATGAAGAAAATCCATACTGATGGACTTTTGTAATCACTTGATTGTGAATCATTTGATACTTGTGAACCGTGCCTTATGGGCAAGATGACTAAAACTCCATTCTCCGGAACAATGGAACAAGCTAGTGAATTATTGGAAATAATACATACCAATGTATGCGGTCCAATGAGTGTTGATGCTCGTGGCGGGTATCGTTATTTTTTGACCTTCATAGATGATTTGAGCAGATAGGGGTATATCTACTTAATGAAACACAAGTCTGAAACATTTGAAAAGTTTAAAGAATTTTAGAATAAAGTGGAGAATCATTGTAACAAGAAAATAAAGTTTCTATGATCTGATCGTGGAGGAGAATATTTGAGTTACGAGTTTGGCCTTCACTTAAAATAATATGGAGTAGTTTCACAGCTCACGCCACCTGGAACACCACAGCGTAATGGTGTGTTTGTACGTCGTAACCGCACTTTATTGGATATGGTGTATGAGGTGAAAATCTCATGTACGGTTCTGTAAAGGGACAGTAAGGGTGACTTATCTGTCGACTTTTCCACTATCAACCCCAAAAAACCCAACTTTGCCTCTATCATGTGTCTTATCGATTTACCACTATCGTTTTGGGGTTATGCATTAGAGACAACTACATTCACTTTAAATAGGGCACCATCAAAATCCATTGAGACGACGCCTTATGAACTGCGGTTTGGCAAGAAACCAAAGTTGTCGTTTCTTAAAGTTTGGGGTTGTGATGCTTATGTGAAAAAGCTTCAACCTGATAAGCTCGAACCCAAATAGGAGAAGTGTGTCTTCATAGGATACCCAAAGGAAACTGTTGGGTACACCTTCTATCATAGATCCGAATGCTAAAATCTTTGTTGCTAAAAATGGATCCTTTCTAGAGAAGGAGTTTCTCTCAAAAGAAGTGAGTGGGAGGAAAGTAGAACTTGATGAGGTAGTTGTACATTCTCCCTTATTGGAAAGTAGTTCATCACAGAAATCAGTTCCCGTGATTCCTACACCAATTAGTGAGGAAGCTAACGATGATGATCATGAAGCTTCATATCAAGTTACTACTGAACTTCGTAGATCTTCTAGAGTAAGATCCGACAAGAGTGGTATGGTAATCCTGTTCTGGAAGTCATGTTACTAGACCATGATGAACCTACAAACTATGAGGAAGCGATGATGAGCCCAGATTCTGCGAAATGGCTTGAAGCCATGAAATCTAAGATGGGATCTATGTATGAGAACAAAGTGTGGACTTTGGTGGACTTGCCCGATGATCGGCAAGCCATAGAAAATAAATGGATCTTTAAGAAGAAGACCGACGCAGACGGTAATGTTTCTGTTTACAAAGCTCGACTTGTTGCAAAAGGTTTTCGACAAGTTCAAGGAGTTGACTACGATGCGTAAGTCTGTATGAATCATGTTAGCAATTGCTGCGTTTTATGATTATGAAATTTGGCAATGGATGTCAAAACTGCATTCCTTAATGGATTTCTTAAAGAAGAGTTGTATATGATGCAACCAGGAGGCTTTGTCAATCCAAAAGGTGCTAACAAAGTGTGCAAGCTCCAGCAATCCATTTATGGACTGGTGCAAGCCTCTCAGAGTTGGAATAAATGCTTTGATAGTGTGATCAAAGCATATGGTTTTATACAGACTTTTGGAGAAGCCTGTATTTACAAGAAAGTGAGTGAGAGCTTTGTAGCATTTATAATCTAATATGTAGATGACATATTGTTTATTGGAAATGATATAGAATTTTTGGATAGCTAAAGGGACACCTGAATAAGAGTTTTTCTATGAAAGACCTCGGAGAAGCTGCTTACATATTGGTCATCAAGATCTATAGAGATAGATGAAGACGCTTCATTGGACTTTCACAAAGCACATACCCTGATAAAGTTTTGAAGAAATTCAAAATGGATCAGTCAAAGAAAGGGTTCTTGCCTGTGTTACAAGGTGTGAAGATGAGTAAGACTCAAAGAATGACCACGACAGAAAATAGAAAGAGAATGAAAGTCATTCCCTATGCCACAGTCATAGGTCCTATAAAGTATGTTGTGTTGTGTACCAGACCTATTGTGTACCCTGCCCTGAGTTTTTGCAAGGGGGTACAATAGTGATCTAAGAGTAGATCACTGGACAACGGTCAAAATTATCCTTAGTGAGGACTAAGGAAATATTTCTCTATGATGGAGGTGATAAAAGAGTTCGTCGTAAAGAGTTACATCGATGCAAGCTTTTACACTGATCCAGATGACTCTAATTCTCAATCTGGATACATATTGAAAGTGGGAGAAATTAGCTAGAGTAGCTCCATGCAGAGCATTGTAGACATAGAATATTTGCAAAATACATACGGCTCTGAATGTGACAGACCCTTTGACTAAACTTCTCTCACGAGCAAAACATGATCAGACCTTAGTACTCTTTGGGTGTTAATCACATAACAATGTGAACTAGATTATTGACTCTAGTAATCCCTTTGGGTGTTGGTCACATGATGATGTGAACTATGGGTGTTAATCACATACAGATGTGAATATTGGTGTTAAATCATATGGCGATGTGAACTAGATTATTGACTCTAGTGCAAGGGAGACTGAAGGAAATATGCCCTAGAGGCAATAATAAAGTTATTATTTATTTCCTTAGTTCATGATAAATGTTTATTATTCATGCTAGAATTGTATTAACCGGAAACTTAGTATATGTGTGAATACATAGACAAAACATATAGTCCATAGTATGCCTCTAGTTGACTAACTCGCTAATCAAAGATGGTTATGTTTGCTAACCATAGACATGTGTTGTCATTTCATGAACGGGATCACATCATTAGGAGAATGATGTGATGGACATGACCCATCTGTTAGCTTTGCATTATGATCGTTACAGTTTTAGTGCTACTGCTCTTTTCATGACTTATACATGTTCCTCACTATGAGATTATTCAACTCCCGAATACCGGAGGAACACTTTGTGTGCTACCAAACGTCACAACCTAAATGGGTGATTATAAAGGTGCTCAATAGGTGTCTCAGAAGGTTTTTGTTGGGTTGGCATAGATCGAGATTAGGATTTGTCACTCCGTGTTTCGGAGAGGTATCTCTGGGCCCTCTAGGTAATACTCGTCACTATAAAGCCTTCCAAGAATTGTGACTAATGAGTTAGTTGCGGGATGAAGTATTACGAAACGAGTAAAGAGACTTGCTGGTAACGAGATTGAACTTGGTATGATGATACCGATGACCGAATCTCGGGCAAGTAACATACTGATGACAAAGGGAACAACGTATCTTGTTATGCGGTTTGACCGATAAAGATCTTTGTAGAATATGTAGGAGCCAATATGAGCATCCAGGTTCTGCTATTGGTTATTGACCGGAGATGTGTCTCGTTCATGTCTACATAGTTCTCGAACCCGTAGGGTCCGCATGCTTAACGTTCAATGACGATATGTATTATGAGTTATGTGTTTTTCATGACCGAAGTTTGTTCAGAGTCCCGGATGAGATCACGGACGTGACGAGGAGTCTCTAAATGGTCGAGAGATAAAGATTGATATATTCGACGACTATATTCGGACACCAGAAGTGTTCTGAAGAAGTTTCGGATAAAACCGGAGTGCCAGAGGGTTACTGAACCCCCCCCCAGGGAACTAATGGGCCTCGATGGGCCTTAGTGGAGAGAGAGGAGGGCTGCTGGAGGGCTGGCCGTGCTCCCCCCTTTCCTTCTCCCTCTCTCCCTCTCCTTCCTTCCCCCTCTCTCCTTCTTGGTGGAAACCTACTAGGACTTAGAGTCCTAGTAGGATTCCCCCTTTAGGGGGCGCACCAAGGAGGGATGGCCGGCCTCCCCTCCCTCCTTTATATACGGGGGCAAGGCGCACCCTAGAACACACAAGTTGATCTTTTAGCCGTGTGCGGTGCCCCCCTCCACAGTTACACACCTCGATCATACTGTTGTGGAGCTTAGGCGAAGCCCTACGACGGTAACTTCATCATCACCGTTGCCACGCCATTGTGATGACGGAACTCTCCCTTATCCTCAACTGGATCAAGAGTACGAGGGACGTCATCGAGATGAATGTGTGCTGAACACGGAGGTGCCGCACGTTCGGTACTTGATCGGTTGGATCATGAAGAAGTTCGACTACATCAACCGCGTTATTGAAACGCTTCCGCTTTCGGTCTATGAGGGTACATGGACACACTCTCCCCTATCATTGCTATGCATCCCCTAGATAGATCTTGCATGATCGTAGGATATTTTTGAAATTGCCGCGTTCCCCAACATTAATGTACATTGAACCCTATAACGGGGGACGGCTGGGGTCCTAGCGCACTCTATATAAGCCACCCCCTCCTCTGAGACAAGGGTTGGCACCTCTTGTAACACACACCCATATTCCAGTCGACCGCCTCAGGGCACCGAGACGTAGGGCTTTTACCTCCTCCGAGAGGGGTCTGAACTCGTAAACTCGTGTGTACAACCTCTCTGTAGCTAGGGCCTTGCCTCCTCATACGTATCCCCTACTCACTACAAAAAAATATACTTCTGTGATGATACGTGTTTGTCACAGTAGGTCACGTTTTTTTGTCATGCATGTACATCCATGACAAATTTATGACAGAATCAAGATAGTCATACCTGTGCTGTCGTAGAAGTGTTCCATGACATTACCAAAATTATCATCACGGAAGTGTCCACTTCCGTGATAATAAATCGCGCGTCATAGAAGTGACACTTCCGTGATGATAAATCGCGCGTCATAGAAGTGCTTTCGTCAAGGGTGACCGACATGTGGCATCCACCATAGTGGAACGCCGTTAAGCTATTGGGTCGGGTTTTGGATCCGATAACCCGTTAACAGCCCCGACCAATGGGGATTTTCCACGTGTAAAATCATCATTGGCTGGAGGAAAAACGTGTCAGCTCATCATTGGGATAGATGTCATCCACTCATTGGACAGAAGGCGCCTATGATACATCGACACGTGGCACGGCCCAACAAAGGCCCATTCCTGTGAAAAGGCCGGCCCATTTGACTTGGTCAAAAGGTGGCGGGCCGGCCCATGTAAAGCCTGTTAACGACCTGTTCGCATATAGCCCATTTACAGCCCGCTAACCCAAGCCCGTTACGCCCTATCCGAATTAGGCCTAGTAGTGTCATCTGGGCCACCCAATATGATTCCAGCCCGTTTTCACTTCTGGCCCATGTATGGCCCATGATGTCTTTCGGCCCATATGAGGCCCTATGTAACTCTTGGCCTATTAATGGCCCGTGGTGAAATTAGCCCGTAATGAACAGTGTATTACTTTACACCCATTAACGGCCCGTGGTGAAACTGGCCCGTAATGAACAGTGTACCACTTTATACCCATTAAGGGCCCGTTATTCCGTTGGGCCGTTTCCAGCCCATGTTATCTTTCGGCCTTCTCAGAGCCCATTTATTCTTGGGCTCATTTCTAGCATTCGTTTACTTACGGCCCGTTACTGTCATTTTCTGCTTATGGGCCAAATTCAGCCCGTGGTTACAGTCGGCCCGTTTGTGGTCCGTTAACACGTTGGGCCATTTTCATAGCGTCATGAAATACGGCCTTTTAACGATGGCCCGTTATGGTCGGCCCATGAACGGACGATTCCAACTCTAGCCCATTTATGGCCTGTTATTGGCCCATGTTTGGCCAATCGATCATACTGCCCGTATAAGGCCCATTGATGATACGACCCTTAGAAGGCCCATTGTTTCTGCGGCCCATAGAAGGCCCATTGTTTCTACGGCCCGTGGAAGGCCCGTTGTTTATACGGCCCGTGGAAGGCCCACTGTTTCTACGGCCCGTAGGTGTAGTGTCACTACAGCAAATATTAGCCCATGGTTATTGTGGCCTAGTTTTAAAAAATAGGTTGTTGCAGCCACTAGCAAACTGCAGAAAAAGAACTGCACTGACTACAAGCAAACAAATAAACAAGACAACAAGGAAATAAATAAGCAAGCAACTTACACTAGGCTATCACGGCTATTACACATATTACACCCACTGGGCATCAAAGTTCCCCACCAGTGCAAATATAGGGAACACAACAGCATATAAACGCCGCAGCAAAACAAGTCCAGAACTGAAACCACTTCAGAAGAGCTCAAGAAACAATATCCTGGGTACCCATAATGCTGGCAAGATGCTTAGCAAGCTTATTAACTTTCTCTTGTTTGGCGCTTAAGTCCTCCAGCGTCTGCTGTTGCACCAGAAAGTATGCATCTGAATTCTGCAGGGACTTCCTCAGTCCTTCCGCTTCCTGTCGCATAACATCTGATCAATGTATTTCAACTTGAAGTTGAGACTCAAGAAGCCAAACTGATTCAGGCAATGAGTTCGAAGAGCTGGTGCCAACAGTGGTAGCCAGTAACTCGAACACTACATCAAGAAAAGACTTTGGGGTTGTCTCAGTGTCCTCAATATAGTTTTTGTCAGCTTTCTTGGAAACCAACAAGGATGTATCACTATCTTGAACCTTATCTGCATTACTTCCTTTACTATTGCATAACAGGGTACTCTTCTCCAATATTTTATCCACGTTCTAAAAGGGAAACAAACAAACACATCTCAGGTTTACAATGTAGTATATGAAACTCATTTTGGTAAACCAGTTCAGTAGTAAGGTGGACAGGATAACAGCATGAAACAAACATATATCTATGTAGTATGGTCACTGTATGGTCTATATCATTCTAATTTATGTTGCCAAATCAAGATAGATACAGTTCGAATCATATCTATTTAAGACAAAGCAGCATAGACAGAATATAAATGTGGGAAACTACACAGCAGTAACAACACTTGTAATGTGCATGGCATGAGAACATAACTGTTTATTCAATTGAAACTGAAATCAACATAGAGCAAGTTACAACAACAAACAGCAAAACACGTTGAAGAAACAGGTTTAAAACATACCTGTTGCACCATTGGAGTTTCAATTGCATCCTTCAAATTTGAAATTGGTTGGTATCAGTAAATACAGTGATGCAAGAGCAAAGTAGTATGAACCATAGCTACGGAACCTGACCTGAGAACAATTCTTCTTCTGCTTTAAGCGTTGACTTCGGGTTCGGAGTGGTGGTCCTCGTGATTTGGGCACTGCAGTTGCCTTACTAACTGCTCGTGTTTGGGTGCTCTGTGGTGGAGACGGTGCTGTGTCAACGGGAACTGGGTGTCTATCTGCTGGGGTTGGGGTTAGAAGGGGTGTAGCTGGTTCTCTGTCCAACTGGGTAGAGGTACAATCTGCATGAGTGTGGGTTATGTGTGGTGGGGCTGATTCTTGGGCAAGTACAACCGTGGTTCTATCTGCATCGACAGGTAGCACTCACGCTGGGCATAAAAACCGAAGACCGAAGACCGAAACCGAAAAGACCGAGACTGAACCCGAAAAGACCGAATTAAAAACGACCGAATAAAATACGGTCTGCATAAGTAGAAGACCGAATTAGTTACGGTCTGATCGATCCTACTGTCTCTAGGACCGAATAGACCATATAGACCAAATAGCCCATACGCAAGAGGCCCATGTGGCCAGCCCAATGGTCACACACAACACGAGTACACGTCCTCCTCCTCACATCACGGTTCACAGGAACGCATCCGGCAGCCAATTCACTCCCATTCCTCTTATCCTCTCCCACTGGGAACCCTAGCCGCCGCCCGTCGCCCACCGCTGTGGCCCGACGCCCCATGCCCATGAGATGTGAGCCGGTGATGGCCGCCGCATCGAGGCGTGCGGCGTGCCCATGCCGACGAAGATCGGCGCCCCGAACCCCGACCCCAACCAGTGGAGACCGGCGCCCCATGCCGCCATCCTCGACCCTCCGTCAGTCGCTCCACTGCCGGCGACACGACCGTCCGCCGCCGGTGACGACCGCCGCATCGAGGCGCGCGGTGCGCCCCTGACCGATGAAGATCGACACCCCGAGCCAAGGCCCCAAGCAGTTGAGACTGGCGCCCCGCGCTGCCATCCCTGAGCCCCCGTCAGTTGCTCCACCGCCCGCGACACAGCCGTCCAGCACCGGTGCTCCCTGCCCCGATGACTGGTTCAGCAGCTGCAGTCCATCACCACTCATCAGCACCCGTCTTCTTCAACTCTGTTCGTCGGCTCGCTGCCTATTGCCCTCCTTCATTTCTTCACATCGCAGCTGAAGGTGAGCATCTACTTCATGTCTCTATGTACATCATCTGTGATTCCCATGAAAACAAATTAGGTACATGCCTTCCAATGTTAGCTGCAGCTAATTTGTTATATCTATCATCAGAACCCACTATCCTTCCTATTGTGAAACTAATCATGTGAGCACACCCAACATAATAGCCATCTAAATCCATGTCCGATTATGTTTATGTGGCTAGTTCTTTTTAGTTTATATCATTGTCAAATTGTATTGTTGCTATCTGCTCTAATAGCGAGTATCTTTTTTCTCTTTTGTAGATATATAGCCGAATCTGAATCTGAACATCATGATGCACACATAGTAATTTGTTTGATTGTTTGTTCCTCATCTTGTAGTAATCTTCAAAAATTGTAGTAGGTACTGATTGCATTTGTCATCAACCAAACATACTCCACTCCAGAACTCTCCATTTTTCATCAACCAAACACACTCCACTCCAACACTCTCCTCGCATGCTAGAAATCAACCAACTTTTCCATGAACTAGCAGAACATGTTACCAACACTAAGATTATGAAATTTTACTGAATACGTGACTTGTTGCAGAGACAATTGAAGAATTGGGGGACAAGGTGAAGGGAAAGCACAAGGTCCATGGTGGTGCCGAAATTGATTTGTTTGTCGATTCCAATATTCCATGGGCTGTTGTTGCTTGTGGTCTTATTACTTTGTGTCAAATATAAATGGTGTTGCTTGCTGTCTTCTCACTTTTTGTCAAATGTAAATGTTGTTGCTTTTTAACTTCTTACTTTCTGTCAAATATAAATGATATGCATACATGAATATTGTTGCTGGAACATAAATCATAAATCTTCTTACTTCGTGTCAGATATGAATCTTGTTATTTCCTGTAAAATATAGACATAGAATTGTACTGGAAGTATCATCAATCTGAGTTGTACTAATTAATTTGGTCTGTTTGGTCGGGACCAAAGACTGAATTGTAAAGACCGAAGACCGAATAGTTAAGAACCGAAAAGACCGAAATTATTTCGGTCCTGAATTATGAAAGACTGAATTATTAGAAGACTGAAAAGACCGGACCGAACAGACCGAAAAGACCGAACGCCCGGGCTGAGGTAGCACGATCTTTTCTGAAGACCGTGTTTTTACTCCCACAGATACTGCCATCACTCCCTCCAATTGAAATGGCTGATAAACAAAAAATGTAATTGAATGTACGAACATTGTAAGATAGACAGGTGCAATGGATAATAGGGAAGAAAACAGGGCATGAAATAATTCACATTTATGTTGTCTAAGCAAACAGAATAGCAGGACATAATTTCACATACATGATGGCTAATTAAACAGTATAGCATGACACAATTTCACATGTATGATGGCTAACTAAACAGGATAGAATGACATACTTCAAAATATGATGACTATGTAAACAGGATGACATGATATAACTATACGATGTGTCTATTAAAGTGGTTGGCATGCCATAAATCACAAACATGCCGTCGATGGAAACATGATGGCATGATATAATTCACGGATAGAATGACATAATATAAAATATGATGACTATGTAAACAGGATGAGATGATATAACTATATTATGTCTTTAGAAAATGGGTTGGTGTCACGCCCAATATGCGATACTATCCTAAAGAGACTCGAAGGTCCCACCAAGGATAGAACCGCATATCGAAACGCTTTTGCAAGGTGGATATCATTACATCAACATTACATAATAGATGGGGATACATACAAAAGGCATACAATGCCACACGAATACATCAATATATCATACATAAGATCAACATCCGACTACGGATGAAACACAAACAGAAACTCAAACGACATCCACCCTGCTAGCCCAGGCTGCCAACCTGGAACCTATCCCCTGATTGGAGAAGAAGCAGAAGAAGAACTCCAAGACAAGCAAACATCGCTCTCGCGTCATGATCATCGCATAAACCTGTACCTGCAACTGTTGTTGTAGTAATCTGTGAGCCACGAGGACTCAGCAATCCCATTACCATGGGTATCAAGACTAGCAAAGCTTAAAGGGAAAGGAAGGGGTAAAGTGGTGAGGTTGCAGCAGCGACTAAGCATATATGGTGGCTAACTAAGGATGGCAATGGGTCGGGTTTGGATCGGGTTGAACAATATCAAATCCATATCCATATCCATGAAGATAGTATTTGCCCTCCCATGAAAAAATCCACGGGTGAAAAATTGTGTCCATGTCCAAACCCGATGGATATCCATACCCATTGGATATCCATTGGGTCCTCTGCATATAAATAATACGGAACACAATGTTAACATAAGCTCTTCCTTTCTTCACCTCGTGGCAGGCTAGGCTTCACTTATGGTAAACACCAACTTATGGTAAATCAACGTCCACTAATAACCTAAGATCATTTAGTATTTTTCTAACAGATGAGAATGGCGGGTCATTTAACAAGGAGCTAAAAATAAAGGAAGGGGTGTTCGAGTATGTAGAGGGGATTGAATGTCAATTAATAATATCGATGATGGGGATTGTGTAATTCTTTTCCATGTTTGAGATAACAAAGTGTAAAATTGCAGTGGGGCATGTGACCGTGCGGTAGGAATAGAAAATTTTCCCAATTATTCCATACTATCGGATCGGGTTTGGATATATCCACGGGTACAAAATTATATCCATGCCCTACCCACGAGCAATCGGGTCAGGTTTGGGCGCTGCCCATGGACACAAAATCATATCCAAACCCTATCCATTCGGGTCGGATATCCATGGATATCCATGTCCATGGGTAAAATTGCCATCCTTATGGCTAACATACGTAAATAAGAGCGAGAAGAGAGCAAACGGAATGGTTGTGAAGCTAGCAATGACCAAGAAGTGATCCTGAACTCCTACTTACGTCAAACATAACCCAAAACCGTGTTCACTTCCCGGACTCCGCCGAAAAGAGACCATCACGGCTACACACATGGTTGATGCGTTTTAAATCGAATCAGGTGTCAACTTATCTACAACCGGACATTAACAAATTCCCATCTGCCCATAACCGCGGGCACGGCTTTCGAAAGTTTATACCCTGCAGGGGTGTCCCAACTTAGCCCATGATAAGCTCTCGCGGTCAACGAAGGATATTCCTTCTCTCAGGAAGACCCGATCAGACTCGGAATCCCAGTTTACAAGACATTTCGACAATGGTAAAACAAGACCAGCAAGACCACCCGCTGTGCCGACAAATCCCGATAGGAGCTGCACGTATCTCGTTCTCAGGGCACACCGGATAAGCTAAGCGTATAGGTACCGACGTAATCCGAGTTTCCAAGGAATGGTCCCGCACGGTGCTCTAGTTTAGACCAACACTCGGAGGAGCACTGGCCCGGGGGGTAAATAAAGATGACCCTCGGGCTCCAGAAACCCAAGGGAAAAAAGGGCTAGGTGAGGCAAATGGTAAAACCAAGGTTGGGCCTTGCTGGAGGAGTTTTATTCAAAGCGAACTGTCAAGGGGGTCCCATAAATCACCCAACTGCGTAAGGAACGCAAAATCCAGGAACATAACACCGGTATGAAGGAAACTAGGGTGGCAAGAGTGGAACAAAACACCAGGCATAAGGCCGAGTCTTCCACCCTTTACCAAGTATATAGATGCATTAATTAAAATAAGAGATATTGTGTTATCCCAAGATGATCCTGTCCACCATGGAGCAATCTTCAACTTCACCTGCAACTAGCAACGCTATAAGAGGGGCTGAGCAAAAAAGGTAACATAGCCAAGCAATGGTTTGCTAGGAAGGGTGAAAAGGTTAGAGGCTGACATGGCAGATTGGGAGGCTTGATAAACAGTTGATAGGTAGCGCAGCATAGCGATAGAACGAAGCAACTAGCATAGCAATGATAGTAGTGAGATCCAGGGTAGCGGTAATCTTGCCTAAAATCCCTCTAGGAAGAAGAACGAGTCCATGAAGAAGATGAAGCCACGAAGATGAACCAAGCGTAGACGAACGAATCCTCACGATCACAACGAAACACGAAACTATCAAGAAGAAGCACACAACATGGTAAACACACCACACATAGACAAGACATGATGCACAACAAGCATGATGCATGACAAAGCTAGATGAGGCTACTCATAGCAAGAGATGATGCAAACAGGAGCAACACATCAAGGCAAGTTTAAATGAGGCCGAAAACAACATAGAACTAATCCGGTAAGTCCTCATATGCAAGTTTCGAAATTGGTCCAGATCTGAATAAACCTTATGTTCAAGTTGTTAAACAGCAAGTTAAGACGCACCAAGATGATCTACACGAGATTCTAGTCAAGTTACATATAAAGTTCATTTAATTCGGAGCTACGGCCTAGAAGATATGAGCAAAACAAGTTAAACATGGCATTGATGCAAAATGCATACAAACATCAAGAAAACACCTCAAAACAAGGATGCAACATGATAATATGAAACTACATGCAAAATCAAGCAAGTTTCATATAGAGCAGACTCAAAACGGAGCAACGGTTCAACACACACACATGAAACAAGTTTAAAGGACAAGCTATCCAAAACAGCAACTAGGCATATTGCAAGCATCAAAACAGCATGCTACATGATATTAGCAAGAAAACAAAAGGCATGGACATGATGTACAGGTAAAGCAGTCGGAGAGGGCGGCCGGAGAGGCAGATCCGGCCGGATCTCGCTGGATCCGGGCGC
The DNA here is from genome assembly GCF_018294505.1 of Triticum aestivum. Taxonomy (NCBI): domain Eukaryota; kingdom Viridiplantae; phylum Streptophyta; class Magnoliopsida; order Poales; family Poaceae; genus Triticum; species Triticum aestivum. Next base: position 120,015,411 of record NC_057795.1, on the reverse strand, counting down.
GGTCTCCGAGCGGCGGCGCCGGACGCGAGCGCCGGAGAGGAGGCGCGGGGGCAGTGCACCGGAGCGGGGACGGCGGCACTCGGAGGAGGACTCGGGCACGGAGGCGAGGGGAGACGGCGGGGCGTGGGGTGGTGGCTCGTCGAGGGGCGCTCGGGGCGGCACAGGGGAGCTCCCGGGCGGCGGCAGGGCGGCGAGGCCGCAGCCGGCGGCGGGATGCCGCGGTGGTGACGGGCGGAGCACGGGCGGCGGACGGGCACGCCGGCGAGGCGGCGGCGCGCGCCGGCGCGGGGCCGCTGCGGCGGGGCGCGGACAGGCCGGGTGGCAGCGGATCTGGGCTCGCGCGGGCCCCGGATGGGCTCCGCGGGCCGGCGGCGCGAGGACAGCGGCGGAGGACACGTGGTGTACCCCGATTCGCGGATGGGCGGTGACGACGTGTGTCCGACGGTGGATGGACATGTCCGGCATGGAGAGGGAAGATTTTTAGGGTTTGGACGCAGGATTTCGGGGGAGAGGGCATATTTATAGTTTCTGGGAGCTAGGGGAGTCCAAATGAGGCACGGTTTTCGCCCACACGATCGTGATCGAACGACTGAGAGCATGGAGGGGGTTAGGATGGGCTAGTGGGCTGTGGTGAAGAGGTGCTGGGCTGCAAAGAGAGAGGGGTTTCGGGCTATGCGGTTAACCGTTGGATTATCAAACGTACTCCAAATGGCACAAAACTTGACAGGCGGTCTACCGGTGGTGTACCAAGGCCGCTTGTCAAGACTCGGTCATTCCGAGAACGTTTAACACCCGCTCACAACGAGAGACAAAAGAGGGACGCCGGAGGACATAGGAGTGCCAGATTGCAAAACAGACAACGGGGAAAATGCTCGGATGCATGAGACGAACATGTATGCAATGCAATGCACATGATGACATGGCAAAATGCAACACGCAAGCAAATGGCATGGCAATGACGGCGAATAGCTAGCGGACACCTGGCGCATCGAAACCAGGGCGTTACAACACTCCTCCACTAACAAGAGATCTCGTCCCGAGATCTTAGGACCGAGACGGAAGGGAAAATGGATGAGGTGAAACAAGAACTCAAGAGAAGAAGCAAAGAATCGAGAGCACTCGAGAAGAAGAGAGGAACGACGAGAATGACGAGAATCAAAAGCTCACAGAATCAGATAGACTATGAAACCACTCGGGTTAGAACGAGATAAAAAAATGAATAAGACTGAAAGGATTTAGGCAGCACTCCGGCTGAAACATGGATGACTAGAACACGAGCTTGAGAGGACTGAATGATACTTAATGAAGACATGACACAAAATCTCCAGAAATAATTGAAAGAGTTGAATGAAAAGAATGGAGAAGAAAATGATAACTTGTTCCACGAATGAAATTGAAAGCATCTTTCGAAGGAAGGTTTAAACGGAGTTGTTGAGAAAATCAACAACGAAAAGAATAAGCTTGTTGTGGTCTTATGGTAACATCTCGAGATCATAAGGTGACAACCGGCCACAAACGGAAATGATTGGATAGTTGAGAAGAACGAAGAAATACAAAACTCCACTTCAAAAGAATGTGGAGAATTAATTGCACTTTGAGATGCAAGAAGGAAGATACTAGAACTCCTTGAACAAGAATCTTGATGAACCCTTGAAGAATGAATTAAATCATGAAGTACCACCATGAAGAACTCCAGTAATAAAAGGATGATGACATCGAATTGAAGCTTGAAAAGAAATAGATTAAAACCTTGCGGTGATTTAGATGGAGGTTCCGACGAAATAGCCGAGGAAAATGAGCTCCGGATAAGAAAAGATGAAAACACTTGGACCTAGAATTTATTCAATAGGAACAAACTCCGAAGGAAGGGGTTACTCACTTTGAGGAAATAAGAATAAGATTTATTGTATGCTTATCCTTCATAAAATTAAATTGATGACAAGCAATGGATTTTGCATACTACTTATTCTTCTTGAAAGGATTAATGGGGGGGGGGGTATGGCACAAAACTTGAGAAAGTCTTCATGAACCACCGGTAGGATTGGAAAGAACGAATGGATTGATATGATAATCAAGGAAAAATAATCTTGAACGAATCACCGTGAGAATTCGAAAATGACTGCTGAAAGAGAATGAATCACCGGGGAGAATTAGAAGAACAAATATGCTTGAGAGGATTTAGATGCAAAAGGATAAAGAGATCACAAGCTGATTAAAGAACACTTGAACGAAGCATCGGGATAAATAGAGAACGATAACTGGAATGTGAGGACAAAGAATTCTTCGGGAACGATGGCCTCCGGTGAAAAGAAACGGGAAAATAACTTCTGACATACTCCGAATGGTTAAGAAAAGAATATCTGACAGATGGAATAATTTGAGAGGATGATATGAAGCTAGAACCACGACTCTTCGAGAGAACGGAGAAGATTTAGAGGAAAGACTCTTCTTCGGTCTTCAAATGAGATGAGAAACACCACCAGAATTACTAAGATACTCCGGTAGAATGAAAAGCACAGAGGTTGAGCCAACAATGAAATGATTTGAAATCGATCTTGGAAAGGCATCTGACTGATGAAATTCATTCTTACATCAGACTTCAAAAAGGATTTGAGAATAGCTCCAGAATAATTAGAAGAGTCAGGTAAGATCCTGGGAAAAGACCTGTGGGTTAGGGCCCACTAAAGAGATAACACCGTCGGAAAGGATTTGTTGAACAGATAGATGATGCACCGGAACAATTGAAATATTTGAATGAGGTGACAACCTCGAATTAATTGGAACACAGACAGATCTTCTGAGATGTCTTGAGCACTCCGGAAGGATAAACTGGTGAGAGACGAACGAGCAGGGAAAACACTTGATCCAAGGAAAAGAATTTGTTCAACCCGAAAAAAACTTGAATTGAATCCACCGAAGAAGAAAAGAGATGACGAATGTCCACCGAGACAAGAATACAACTGTTGAAATGATTGAGGGAAGACTGAAGAGGCTCCGTATGAATGAAAATTGATGCTCGAAACAGACTCAGGCTCCGGAAAGAAGAGGGTGGGAGGGCGGGAAAACAAAGGCAACTTGGAAGGGGGAACCAACGAATATCTTGAAGAGAAAACACCGGTTGAAATAATGCAAAGGCTTCGCACGAGTAGGAAGGATACTCGATAACGGACTCTGGCTCCAAGGAGAAAAAGGGGTGGGCGGGTGGGAAAAGAAGACAATTGAGGACGACATTGAGAAAGAACCGAGGATTGAACTTGGCAACGATGAAGAGGCTCGAGTCAACTTGGCGAGAAATGCACCGGATGAAAAGAGCTGAGAACGATCGGAAAACCAACTGTGTGACCCTAAAGAAAATTTTGAAGGGGAAAAGGAGTAGTTCAAAACACCTACGTCAAGATTCCTTACCAGAGCGACAAAGGGGCTGAGGAGTAAAAAGAATTCCTACTCTCCGATATAACTAGACTCCAAAACAGTTTTCTTCTAGACTCGACAACGGCCAAACTACACGATCAATCAAGGGGGCTCCTAAGGTCGGTGGAGGCTCTGATACCAACTTGTCATGCCCAATATGCGATACTATCCTAAAGAGACTCGAAGGTCCCACCAAGGATAGAACCGCATATTGAAATGCTTTTGCAAGGTGGATATCATTACATCAACATTACATAATAGATGGCGATACATACAAAAGGCATACAATGCCACACGAATACATCAATATATCATACGTAAGATTAACATCCGACTACGGATGAAACACAAACAGAAACTCAAACCGACATCCACCCTGCTAGCACAGGCTGCCGACCTGGAACCTATCCCCTGATCAGAGAAGAAGCAGAAGAAAAACTCCAAGACAAGCAAACATCGCTCTCACGTCATGATCATCGCATAAACCTGTACCTGCAACTATTGTTGTAGTAATCTGTGAGCCACGAGGAGTCAGCAATCCCATTACCATGGGTATCAAGACTAGCAAAGCTTAAAGGGAAAGGAAGGGGTAAAGTGGTGAGGTTGCAGCAGCGACTAAGCATATATGGTGGCTAACATACACAAATAAGAGCGAGAAGAGAGCAAACGGAACGGTCGTGAAGCTAGCAATGACAAAGAAGTGATCCTGAACTCCTACTTACGTCAAACATAACCCAAAACCGGGTTCACTTCCCGGACTCCGCCGAAAAGAGACCATCACGGCTACACACATAGTTGATGCGTTTTAAATCGAATTAGGTGTCAAGTTATCTACAACCGGACATTAACAAATTCCCATCTGCCCATAACCGCGGGCACGGCTTTCGAAAGTTTATACCCTCCAGGGGTGTCCCAACTTAGCCCATGATGAGCTCTCGCGGTCAACGAAGGATATTCCTTCTCCCAGGAAGACCCGATCAGACTCGGAATCCCGGTTTACAAGAAATTTCGACAATGGTAAAACAAGACCAGCAAGACCACCCACTGTGCCGACAAATCCTGATAGGAGCTGCACATATCTCGTTCTCAGGGCACACCGGATAAGCTAAGCGTACAGGTACCGACATAATCCGAGTTGCCAAGGAATGGTCCCGCACGGTGCTCTAGTTTGGACCAACACTCGGAGGAGCACTGGCCCAGGGGGTAAATAAAGATGACCCTCGAGCTCTGGAAACCCAAGGGAAAAAAGGGCTAGGTGAGGCAAATGGTAAAACCAAGGTTGGGCCTTGCTGGAGGAGTTTTATTCAAAGAAAACTGTCAAGGGGGTCCCATAAATCACCCAACCGCGTAAGGAACGCAAAATCCGGGAACATAACACCGGTATGACGGAAACTAGGGCGGAAAGAGTGGGACAAAACACCCGACATAAGGCCGAGTCTTCCACCCTTTACCTAGAATATAGATGCATTAATTAAAATAAGAGATATTGTGATATCCCAACATGATCCTATCCACCATGGAGCAATCTTCAACTTCACCTACAACTAGCAACGCTATAAGAGGGGCTGAGCAAAAGCGGTAACATAGCCAAGCAATGGTTTGCTAGGAAGGGTGAAAAGGTTAGAGGCTGACATGGCAGATTGGGAGGCTTGATAAACAGTTGATAGGTAGGGCAGCATAGTGATAGAACGAAGCAACTAGCATAGCAATGATAGTAGTGAGATCCAGGGTAGCGGGCATCTTGCCTGAAATCCCGCTAGGAAGAAGATCGAGTCCATGAAGAAGATGAAGCCACGAAGACAAACCAAGCGTAGACGAACGAATCCTCACGATCGCAATGAAATAGGAAACTATCGAGAAGAAGCACACAACACGGTAAACACACCACACATAGACAAGACATGATGCACAACAAGCATGATGCATGACAAAGCTAGATGAGGCTACTCATGGCAAGAGATGATGCAAAAAAGAGCAACACATCAAGGCAAGTTTAAATGAGGCCGGAAACAACATAGAACTAATCCGGTAAGTCCTCATATGCAAGTTTCGAAATTGGTCCAAATCTGAATAAACCTTATGTTCAAGTTGTTAAACGGAAAGTTAAGATGCACCAAGATGATCTACACGAGATTCTAGTCAAGTTACATATAAAGTTCATTTAATTCGGAGCAACGGCCTAGAAGATATGAGCAAAACAAGTTAAACATGGCATTGATGCAAAATGCATACAAACATCAAGCAAACATATCAAAACAAGGATGCAACATGATAATATGAAACTACATGCAAAATCAAGCAAGTTTCATATAGAGCACACTCAAAACGGAGCAACGGTTCAACACACACATGAAACAAGTTTAAAGGACAAGCTGTCCAAAACAGCAACTAGGCATCTTGCAAGCATCAAAATAGCATGCTACAGGACCTTAGCAAGAAAACAAAAGGCATGGACATGATGTACAGGTAAAGCATTACAAAACATGAACACTAAGCTATCTCCAGAAATCACTAGAACATGCTCAAACACACATGGGAAGATTGCAAAAAATAACAGTTTTAGACTTTGTAGAAATAACATCAGGTTGCAATGTTTAGAGCTATCAAACAACATGTTACAGGAACTTATCATGGCAAAAAAGGCATGGCATAAACCTACTAATTGCATAGTACAAAAATCCCTTACTGACCATGAGCCAAAAAGGATCAGAAGATATGATGGCACCCATGTAAACATAGCAAGTTTCGTTAATAGATTCAGCAAATAGGGCATGTCAGGAACAACGATAAGTAGGCATGTTGGTGAGCTTTTACCACTCACCACAGAGCAATACATGGCATGACAAGGTAACCACCAGTAAGAATACATGTTTATGAAGCTAAGCATGGCAAGAGCAAGTTCATAGAGTGCATGCATCACTAGCAAAGCTCATGGCGAAACTGAACTAAATGTTAAGAGGCTGACAACAACATTATTTAGCATTTTGAGAGCAAGATTACAACAAGCTACAGCAGGCTATAAATGCAATCAGGGGCATGGATGGATAGAACATGACATTTGTAACAAAACATCATTAGTGAACATCTCCAGATTATGCATAGAATGACTTGTAGCAGCAGGTTTACATAGCATCACAACATAACAGATTCAGTCTAGCAAAACTTCAACAGCAAGTACCCTACTTAACAAGCTTGATGCACTCACTACACAACTCACAAAAATACATGGATGGCACCCCTTTAAAGATGGCATGATGTAGTTCAAAACTCATGTAGAGCTCATGCCCATAGGAGGCACACATTAAACATGGCAAAAATGGCAAATGAGCATGTTCTGTTAACAAACAGCAGACAACATTATATAGCACTCTTGCAACAATGATTCAGGCATCAAGATGCACTCAAATGAACATGACACAATGTAATGAAATGTAGAGCATCTCACAACGAACATTTTGGCATATTACATGCACGAAACAGAGCAGTATGTATGGAGTTATGATGCGATGAACAGGGGACCAGAATGTCAAAATAATATCAGGACTTAGACGAAAATCACCTCCGGATATGAGCTAACCCGGGCACGGACGTCGAAGCAGGGCCGGAGTTCGCTGAAGGACTTGCCGGAGAGGGGAAGAGCGGCCAGAGAGGCAGATCCGGCCGGATCTCGCTGGATCCGGGAGCGGTCTCCGAGGGGCGGCGCCGGACGCGAGCGCCGGAGAGGAGGCGCGGGGGCGGCGCATCGGAGCGGGGACGGCGGCGCTCGGAGGAGGACTCGGGCGCGGAGACGAGGGGCGACGGCGGGGCGCGGGGCGGCGGCTCAGCGAGGGGTGCTCGGGGCGGCACGGGGGAGCTCCCGGGCGGCGGTAGGGCGGCGAGGCCGCGGCCGGCGGCGGGATGCCGCGGCGGCGCCGGGCGGCGGACAGGCGCACCGGCGGGGCGCGGACGGGCCGGGCGGCGGCGGATCTGGGCCTGCGCAGGCCCCGGATGGGCTCCGCAGGCCGGCGACACGAGGACGGTGGCGGAGGACACATGGCGCACCCTGATTCGTGGATGGGCGGCGGCGACGTGTGTCCGGCGGCGGACGGACATGTCCGGCACGGAGAGGGAAGATTTTTAGGGTTTGGACCCGGGATTTCGGGGGAGAGGGCATATCTATTGTTTCTGGGAGCTAGGGGAGTCCAAATGAGACACGGTTTTCGCCCACACGATCGTGATCGAACGACCGAGAGCATGGAGGGGGTTAGGATGGGCTAGTGGGTTGTGGTGAAGAGGGGCTGGGCTGCAAAGAGAGGGGGGTTTTGGGCTACGCGGTTAACCGTTGGAGTATCAAACGGACTCCAAATGGCACGAAAGTTGATAGGCGGTCTACCGGTGGTGTACCAAGGCCGCTTGTCAAGACTCGGTCCATTCCGAGAACGTTTAACACCCGCTCACAATGAGAGACAAAAGGGGGACACCGGAGGACATAGGAGTGCCAGATTGGAAAACGGACAACAGGGAAAATGCTCGGATGCATGAGACGAACACGTATGCAATGCAATGCACATGATGACATGGAAAAATGCAACACGCAAGCAAATGACATGGCAACGACGGCGAATATCTGGCGGACACCTGGCGCATCGAAACCGGGGCGTTGCAATTGGCATGCCATAGTTCAGATACTTGTTATCTATGTAAATATCATGGCATGACATAATTCAAATATATGATTTATATAATAAGGAAGTGAGCAGAGGGCAATTGCATATATGATGTGTCAACTAAGGAGATGACATTCAATATTGTGTATATGATGTAGAAAATAAGCATTGCAATACAACATATGCATTATATGAGTAATATAACCCTGCCAAGTTTGAGCATACACCTCAGGGGGTAATAGGACTGGTCATCTGCCTCTGAATCCTCCTCTAAAGAGCTATTTGTAACCAGCAAGATATCTGCTTCAGCATGTAGCATTGTCTGCTCTGAAGACCTTGTTTTCACTCCAGATTTCTCCATCACCAATTCAAGTGGCTGATGCATAGGAAGAGCAGTTGAATATACAAACATTGTCGACAAAAGCAATGAGAAGTACAAAAAAAGGACAACATGATATAATTCACATATATGATGCTTGCCTAAACAGCATGGCATTGCGTAATTCACATACATAATGCCTTGCAACAAGATAACATTGCATAATTCACATATATAATGTCTTGCAACAAGATGGCATTGCATAATTCACATATATGGTAATTAGACACTAAACAGGTGGCATTCACACAAAGCATGTCTAAACTAAGCAAATGACATAGCAATGCAAGATACCATACGCACGATATGAGAAACATAACCCTGCCAAGTTAGGGCATGCACCTCAGGGGGGAAATATGACTGGTCATCTATCTCTGAATCCTCCTCTGAGGAGCTATCGGTAACTAGCAAGACATGCGCTTCATCAGATAGCATTGTCTGCTCTGAAGACCTTGTTTCCACTCCAGATTTCTCCATGACCGTGCCGAATGGCTGATGCACATGAAGAGTAATTGAATGTACTAAAATTGTTGACAAATTTAACACATAATAAAAAAAATGATGGCATGATATAATTCACATATAAGATGACTGGCTAACCAGGGTGGCATTGCAAAATTCACATATATGATGCCTGGCTAGACAAGATGGCATTGCATGATTCACATATACGATAAAGAAACAAAACGGATGGCATTGACACAAAGCATGTCTAAACTAAGCAGATGACATCTTTAATGTATACAGTAAGCAATCCAAGCCACCATATGCATGATATTACCAACATCAGCATGCCAAGGTTAGAGCGAAGACCTCATGGGGTAAATAGGAGTGGTCTTATCCTTCTGAATCCCCCTCAGAACAGTTATCTTCCTCTTGATTACGATCCAAAATGGGTGGAGGGGGGGCTGCCTTTGCGCCCACCATGGAACAACATCTGCATGAATTATTGCCACGCAAGGCTCGTCTCTTTTGCTCTACATGATCAGTTCCATTGTGTACAATAACTGGCATGCATATGAATAAAACATAGTGAGATTATGTAAGGAGTGCATGCACAAATCCAGAGTGATGGTAGCAAACTGTGGATAGACCCAAAACCAATGATAGCAGGCAGATAATAGCTTTAGTTAAAAAATACAGATAATGGCTCCTTTAATGTTTGTTTGCACCCAACATGAAACTCATAGTAGACACCGGAGATTAACCATATAGTAGATAGATAGTACTGATTGCTGCCCCAATATGTACCCCACAACCATTTAAAAACTCAAGTTTCAGCATTAGTTTGGACCTGACTCGGAGTCTAATAGGTGAACACGACGATAATGTAGCATGTCATCATATTAAGCGACGCATAACGTAAGCAGACACGGAAGAGTGCGACCTCTCTTGCGGACCCGTGTAGTCCTCAAGGTCATCTACTCAGTTGATGATGGTAATGCAGTTGTCGTGGCTGCCGGCGGCGGGTAAGAAGATTTGAGGCGGCGAAAGACAGTTTGGAGAGCGGATCCCTGCTATGGTGAACCCTTCCATCGTTGGAGCAGCTGAGCTGGGGTGGAACACGGCGCCGCAGGAGCAGGACAAACCACACGAGGTTTTCTTTGACACATATCTCTAACAGAAGTAATTGAGTAAGGGCTTGTTTGAATTTGAGGATTCTAACAATGCAGGGATAGGAAATAGACAGGAATAGGATAGGGATGCACGTGCAAAACAGAGAATTTAAAAACAAAGGATTTCTGCCAATATGGGTGTTTGATTCACAACAATTGGAAGATCACAGGATGCAAAAAAGCATGGTGAGATTAAGTCAAACCACAAGAAAATGTACGGTTATAATGCTATTATGCTACTATCTCTTAGTCTTGTGCTTGATGAATAGGAATATGAAAAGGAGGAGAAGTGGAAATTAGAATTCCTACGGTTTTTCTTTCAAGGAGACACTAAAGGAACAAATCCTACAGTTTTCCTTTGCTCCATTCCTTTGCACCAAATTCATGAAAAGTAGTACCATAGGAAACTTTCCAATTCCTATGTTTTTCATTCACTTTTCCTTTCAAGCACCGGCGATTCTAGTAGGCAGGCTTGAGCAAGGAAAATCCTACACTAAAAAAATGTTTTTGCGCTACTTCTATTACTTTGGACCCAGGCCACTGCCATACTAGCTCAACTCCCAGGCCCATCGACAAATGCACAGCTCAAACGCGCAGAGATAAATAATGATGGCGTTCAAGAGAGTCCATCACGGATAGCTAAGTTTCCTGGTACCTCACTGCTTGTCATATAGTAGGATAAAATAATCGTATTTCTCGTTACTACGAGTGCTCAGTGGACAATATATATAACATGTAGAGTAATAAAGAGATGCAACAAGTGTACAACCTCTTTGGCGAAGCCATGCGATCTCAGCGTGATTGGGTTGGCCGGTGAGGATGCTCCAGCTGACTTTGCTGTCGGAGGAGGGGAAGAAGATCTTAGGCGTCTGGAGATGGAGCCTGAGGTACTGCTCCGCTGTGACGGATGGTTTCGTCATTGGAGCAGCTCCGGTGAGTTGTACGACGCCGAGGCTGAAGTAGGACAAGAGAGACAACGAACAACGTTAACCTGAGTGGAATTGTAATAGCATCTCCAATACATGATGTAAAATACATAACCAAAAAGTGCTAGATGTAAAATACATCAGCCGCTCATCTCTGAACATAACTGTCAAAATTGAACTTAACTGTCGAAACTGAACCTAACTGTCAAAACTGAATTTTGCTGTCAAAACTGAATTTTGCTGTCGAAACTGAACGCACTAGCAAGGTGAGGCTACACGTCAGTCGACTGACTTTTTCATCTCTGGTCAGTCGATTTTACAGCCGTTGGATACGAAATCAAGGGCCTGCGGTTCATCTTCAACCTCCACCCCCCTGAGCCGCCAGCCACCACCGGCCAAACAGCACCCCCCGCCGCCCGCGGCAGGTGGTGCGCCGCCCCGCCCGCCCCGAAAACACTCCTCACCCCTGGTCCGCAGCCGCCCCAGCCATCCCACTAGGCCCCCCCGTGCCGAGCTTTTTCTCCGGCGATCCCCACGCCACCGCCCCGCCAACGCCCCGCCACCGCCGACGACCACCGCCCCCATCCTGAACCCTAAGATAGATAGTGGGGTACCTCTCCGGCGAGCCCCCCTCCCTGCTGCGGCTGGTTCTTCCTTCACCCAGGCGAGCCCACCACTTGGAATTCGACTGACCCAAAAGTCGATTCAGTTGACTGAAGTGTAGCCAAATCGGAGCAGCATCACAAGCAAGAGCAAGAGCGAGAGCAGCAGCGCGAGCAAGTGAAATAGCAAGAGCAGACCAGGCAGGGGACCGAGAGCAAGAGCAGAGCAGCAGCGCAAGCGAGAGCTAAAGCAGCAGCAGCTCCTACTGATGTGGACGTCGCCGCTGAGGGAGCGACGTCGTGGAGGAAGTGGCTGGCGATGCCGCCGTGGATGGAGTCGCGCCGTGTCAGCTCGGGACCAAGCACCGGCAGCACCGTGAGATCGAATCAAGAAGAAAATGCGGCGATTAGTGTACAACCTCTTTGGTGGCGCCGATTAGGCCGCAACTTCATCCGAGGAAACGGTGATGATGATGCTCTTCCGGTGGTGCAGGTGAAGACGACGGTGTGGGAATAGAGGTGGCGCGAAAGATGAGGGGAACGTCAGGGCAGCTCCTTGGAGGTGAAGGACGGGGTGGCTAAACTGGTGGGACGATGAGATCGACGACGGATCCTCATCCGGTACGGTGGATGAGGGACGTCGAGGTGTTGCTGTGGACGACGTCGTCGGGGAAGAAGCTCTGGCTGGGTGGCGGACGGAGCAGGGTGTGGGGTTTCGTCGCGGGTTTTCGCGGCCTCGGTGTACGAATGGGTGGGCGGATGGGATGGCAGTGGGGAACCATGGCTTGGAGACGCGCTTGTCCGAAATGTGGGGTAAGTTACGAAAGTACCCCCGACCGATTTGAGGCGGTTCTTTCGGTTCAGGGGTACCACGGGCATTTCGCGTGTTGGGATTTCACAGGAGGTGGGAGTTTTCGTGTCAGGACCCCGACTCAATGCCACATAGATCTAGCATGTAACATTTCATATCACTTTGCGGCCTCACGCACGGTATTCCCACGGGTGTCGCCTTACCTTTACCCGGTACCGTTTGCGCCTTTTGGCACACGTATACGACAGTGTCGCTAGCATCCATATGATAAGGAGCCCGAGCTGACATGGCTAGTCGTAAACCCAAAGTGGCACAAACTTACAGGGACAGGCATCCATGACCCAGCATCGAACGTGTCGGTCATCAGCGAGTGAATCCAGGCTGTAGTACTGGGCTAGCAGGACTCCGGTGAACCGGGCTGTAGCGGGCTAACAGGACTCCGGTATTCATCGCGTGACATTTCCCCGAAGGGACAGACACAGGAATGAAGAAGGACACATGCCGGCCAGCCTAAGTGTTCCGGAGCAGTAGCAAGCTACCATGGCTCAGTGGAAACACTAGGAGACATTTCCCCGTAAGAGAGGCTACTAAAGATAAACAACTAGATGGTCAGACCCCACACATACCAAGCATTTCAATAACATACACACAATATGCTCGATATGTGCAAATACAACATGGCATCACAACATGACTCTACGACTCAAGTATTTTATTCAATAGGCTCCGAGGAGCGAGATATTACAAACATGGGTCTCATGACCCAACACTCAGAGCATACAAGTCAAAGCATAAACGGAAGCTTAACATGCCTGAGTACAGACATCTATAAATGAAAAAGGCTGAGAAGCCTGACTATCTACCAGATCCTGCCGAGGGCACAAGATCGTAGCTGAGGTAACAAGCTAAACGTCGAAGACCACGCGGAATTACTAGTGAGACTGAAGTCTCTCTGCAAAAACATAAAATAGGCAAACGTGAGTACAAATGTACCCAGCAAGACTTACATCAGAACTATCTACATATGCATTATTATCAACAAAGGGGATGGTGGGGTTTAACTGCAGCAAGCCAGCTTTGACTCGGTGGCTATCCTAAACTACGACTGCAAGCGACTCTTTTGAGGTGGCGCACACGAGTCCACATATTCACCATATCAATACACCACTATGGATCCGCTCCCATTTCCCTACGAGAACGCCATCCATAGCACTCACGCTTATCTTGCGCATTTTAAAGTATCCACTTTCACTTGTCTATGAACTGATATAAGCAACCCAGAAGTCCTTTTCCGCGGACACGGCTATTCGAATAGATGATGTTAACCCTGCAGGGGTGTACTTCTTCACACACGCTCCCACCACTTACCGCCGTTTACACGACATGTACTCGGCAACCTTCAAGCGGAAGCCCAACGTGGGTGTCGGCCACGACCTACCTAATCACTCGAGTCTCTAGTCCAGGTTTATCGCCTATTCGGGTTCCATCCATGAGGAGATCCGGCCGGAGTTTCACTCACAGCCCCAAACGATGTGAACAGGGTTCCGTGACACCAAACGGGTGCCCGGTTTACCCGGCCACGTGCCTACCGCATCACAGCCCACCCCTACGGTCAGCGCTGCGCACGGCCTCCAGCATACTACAAACACCAGAAACTACTTGCAACTCCTGGACAGAGGACAAGGGTGATTAAGAAGCCGAGAGGGTCCATTGGTTTCGGGCCCAATGCGTGGTATTAGCTGAATCATGGATCACAAACACAGAACTCAGTTCCTGAGGACGGCTGCAATGAGACAACCCACCATGTACTCCTACATGGCCTCTCACCGCTACCTTTACCAAATCGTGTTCACACACTTAGCTCACACCCAGTAGGACATGTTCACACGCCTCTGATTCATCCCCGATGAATCAGACCTGACTCAACTCTAAGCAGTAGCAGGCATGACAAACAAGCATGAATGAGTAGGCACAACAGGGCTCAAACAACTCCTACTCATGCTAGTGGGTTTCTTCTATTTACTGTGGCAATGACAGGTCATGCAAAGGATAAAGGGGTTCAGCTACCGCAGCAAGTAACAGATGAATCGCTGTTGTCTTAATGCAGTAAAAGAGAGCAGGAGCGAGAGAGTGGGATTGTATCGAAATGAACAAGGGGGTTTTGCTTGCCTGGCACTTCTGAAGATAATATAGCTCTTCATCGGTGTCATCGATCACATCGCCGGTACACGTCTATCGAAAGGGGACAATTACCGGCAAACAAGGAAGAACACAATCAATGCAATGCGACAATATGATGCATGAATGTGACATGGCAATATGATGTGATTTGAGCTAATGCAACTAGCTATGATTTAAATGAAGTTGGTTTGAATACAAGATTCAAATTCAAACTCCATATATGATTAGTTAAATGCCTTTAATTTGTTTTGTCCAAAACAGAGGACAAACATTGTTCAAACATGCATGAAAATGGTACAGATGGATTCCTTGAATTTTTCTGATAATTTTTCATATATAATTTATTTAATTTGGAGCTACGGTTGAATTTCTATGAATTTTTAGAAGTTTATACAATTTTCTGGAATTTTCTGAATAAAAATAATCCAGAAAATGATTTAATGCGTCAGCATGACATCACCTTGACGTCATCAGGTCAACAGGGCAGGTTCAGGTCAAACCTGACCAGTGGGGTCCACTGGTCAGTGACTGGGGCTGATTAGTGTCGCTGACATGTGGGCCCAGTCAACAGCCACGTCAGCTTAGTCAAAGCTGACGCGTGGGGCCACTAGGATTAGTTAAAAACTAAACAGAAACTAATCTAGGATTAATTAGCAGGTGGGGCCCTGCTGTCAGTGTCACAGGGTTAATTAGCAGGGTCAAATCCCGGGTCAGTGGGGTCAAACCCACCGGCGACATGACGCCGGCGAGGCCCGAGACGGCGGCGCGAGCCGGAAACGCGCTAAAGGGCACGGGCGAGGCTGTGCTTGGGCTCGTTGGAGAGCCCTTGCTGGTGCGCATCGAATGGTGGTGGTGGCCGTGCCTGTGGTGGCCGGTACCGACAACGGCGAGCTTGCGAGCGGCGGCCGGAGTTCGGCCAACGACGGGTTAGGCGAAGCAGGGCGCTAGGGGAGGCGTTGGTGCGTGCTACGTGCTCCTGGTGAGGTGTGGAGCACGATGGTGTGCCCGGCTTCGAGCCATAGTGGCTCTGGCCACGACGGCGACGAGGCACGGCGGCGGCGAGCTTCGGCCGTGGTGGAAGATGGAGCTAGGGGACGAAATCAGGCGCGGGGAGTGAGGGGAAGAGAAGAGGAGCTCACGGGGAGGCAGCAGGGTGGCTCAGTGGGCTCGGGGACGCTTCTGCGACGGAGAATTGACGGCGGCGATCTCCGGTGGCTGACGAGGGGAACGGCGATGGTGGCGGCGTTGCAGCGCGTCCGGGACCTCGTGGCTCGGTGGAGGGGAAGAGGGGGTCGAGGCGGAGCCTCTGGGCTGCTCAGGGGAACGAGGGAGAGACCATGGCCGCGGTGGTTCTCGTCGGCGGCGACGGGCGCATTCGGTGAGATGGGGAAACGGCGAGGGAGAGAGCAGGGGGAAGGAATGAGAGGCCGGATCGATCGGGACGGCACCGAGGAGGAAGACCCCCGGCGTTGCGCTGTCCCGAGGACGCAGGCAGGCAGGCAGGTGGCGTGGCAGCACGGCCGTGCGCGCGCGTCGGGCACGCGCTCGGCGTCCGACTGGCGCGGTGGAGACGACGACTGGCAGTTGGGCCAGTGGGCCGCACTGCTGGGCTGGGTAAGTGGCCAGGTATCCTCTCTCTCTATCTCCCTTTTTCTAATATCTCAGTTTTCTATTATTCTGTAAATTTAGGGCTTTATTAAAAATACCCAGACACTTTCAAAAATCATGAAACTAATCATGGCTACTGTTTAGAATATATCCAACAGTAAACATTTTAGTTTATGATTATTTGAGCATTTGAAATATTTAATAGCATTTAAATGCCCAAATGAAAATACTATATGATTTAATTCAGTGACCAAATATGTCCTGCAAAAATATAAACCATTTTTGGTAGATGCTTCCACCTCAAACCAGAAATGTTGAACATTTTTAGAGGACATTTTGAGTTCAATGAAAAAGGTTTTATTTTGACCCTAGTTGAATTCATTTGGTGCTAGGGCTTAGTCAACCCCCATCTCAGGTTTAAATGAAATTTAAACATGATGTAACACTCTAATGCATGCACTAGGCATTGTCAGAACTAGGGATGTGACAACTCACCCCCACTAAACAAGAATCTCGTCTCGAGATTCAAGCGTAGGGTAAGGTGAAGGGTAAACGCAACTAGTATAATCTTCACGATCCAGGGTGCACTTAAGATGAACGTTGATTTGAACACCATCTTTGTCTTGTCGTCTTGCTCTGAGAACTTCAGCTAATCATGACAAGAAGAGAAAAGGAAAACTCTAGAACAATCGATCTTCGAGAAGACCGAACAACTTAGGATCAACTCATGGGATGAGACATAGCAACATCTCTTGAGCTGAGAGACGAAGCACAGATCCAAAGAAATGGAGTAAGACAGATGACGAGGGTTCGCTAAGTAGACAACAATTTCAGACTTAAGAATGTGGTGATCGGTTGTCAACGTAGCGAGGAGTTGAGTTGACATGGCACCATTATGATGTACCTTAGGGAAGGTGACTCGAAGATATATCCCCTAAAGTGGCAAAAAGAATTACCTTTGATATAGAGATCATTGAGACTCTCTATATCAGCCTAAGGCAAATCACAGCAATCGATTGGCGGGGGTTGGTAGAATGGCATACTCGGACTTGGATGATGTGGATTACCTTGTTGAAGACAACGTAATGAATGAATTTGCTTATCACCGGAATTGGAAGAGACCCATGGTAGAATGGCACATTGGCGGTGCAAACTGGGAACAAAATGCAAATGATGGGAATGATTCTGGTAACTGGGGAAGAACCCAACAACAGAGAGTGGATCCACTGTTTGAGAGGTTATAGCATAACCGAGGAAACTGAGAGGAATCCTAGTTAGAGCCGATGGTAACACGTAGCGCTTGTGCGTGCTCTCAAGAACTTGAGCAATTCCATAATCATCAAGGTTTTACCAACATCCGTGTCAAGGATGCTGACAACACAACATACTACCATAATGAATGGTGATGGAGGATGCAGATGCCAAAGGAAGATAACACCTTCTCAGATTTCACCCTTGGCGGGGCGAAGGAAATAAAATCTGGATGATCGACCGAGAGACATTTAGCACTCCGCTTCTAATGTTCTCCTTGATGTGCTAGCGTATCCCATTCATTGAAATGGTTTGGTATCTAGAACATCAAGTAAAGGTCGGACTTCGGGAACACGAAAATCCATAGGGGCAACTAGGGAGTAAACCCTACGAAATCCCTATGGGGGGGGTGGCCAACTTCATCAATCAAGATATTATAATAACAGGTCTTCCGGCTGGGTGTGTTGGCCACGACATCCACTTTACCGGTTATCGCGCGACCAATATTATAATTCTTGGGGAATATTCCAACCATCATATCTGCCTGAGATTCAGATCTGGTTGGTGTCAGGATATTCCAGACTCATCGAGTCTAGGAAGAAAAACAGAAGTTTGCAACACAAATCGACGAGATGACGTTGCGGGATTCTCGGGAGATGAACTACGATAGCAAGCTCCAAAACATGAGCTGGTTCTGCTACAAACATGTGAACACACTGTCCTAGACAAAACATTATCACATGGTAGTCTTACAACAAAACACTACCGAGTTCAGGTGGGGAACCATAATCGAGGACATTGAAGTCCTTGCATAAGGCATGCTCTTAAGAAGGAACTTCTTCTCCTTGAACAAATCAATCAGTGGCTTGTGTGCTAGGGACCCATATAGAATGGAGGTTGCAAGTCTCCGAACCACAGAATACTTCGCACGTATGCATGACTGATTTGGGATGATTCCAAAGGAAACAACATTGACTTTCTTGAATCCACGGCGGCAACTTGCATCAAATGCACATGGTCTAGAGGAAGTCACTTCTTACATCCGAACATATACTTCATGAACTAGCATGAACAAATGCTTTCAAAAGTTTCCAACACTAGCTTAATGTTCAATAAATCATGGAGGGAATAAGGATGTTGTCAATGGGCTCAACAACAATTCATCCGGGTTTCCTTTTAAAAGGAATTCCATAGTTAAGTGAACACGGTGATAGCATTGGTCAGACCAAAGATGTAATGGTGTATGCTCGAGGGATCAACCACGAGTAAGACAACATTACGAATATCGTTGGTTCTGGTCTGATTGGATGATAGCCCATACTCAATCAAAGGTTTGGGTAAGATAATAGATCCAACAATTGTTCACAAGGACCAATTGATGAAGATATCATCTTTCTTCAACACACACACACACAAAAAGATATCCCTTAACATGAACTAAGTCGGACAAGCTTTTATCTTCCAACTCTCCAAGTTGTTGTTTAGCTTATCCAACTAGCTCAGGGTATCCAACACAGAATCTTGGAGAAGGGGTGGTTTACAGGAATAAACCAACTTGATCACGAGCTCAACATAGCGGTCAGGTGACAACCTGGTAATACTTCTGAGAAGATATTCAGAAAATCACGAACCACCGGTATGTTACTAAGCTCGAGAACAATCTTGCTTTTCAGGGCAAGACGATATGATCAATAGAGCAAGGATTTGAAATAATCCTAACTCATTGATTGAAAAGTGCACCAGGAATAAGGACTAGGTAGTACGATCAATCTTAGAATGATGATTCAAAACCAACACGCTAAGAAAGAAATTATTATCCTTTAACTACCAAACAACGGAGTTGCTAGCAGTATTGATTTCACACATCACGACTCACTTGTCGACATTCCGGTTGCATCAACACGAAGACCGAGGAATGACTAATGATGGTGAGAGGTATCACTGTGTCAAGAGTTCATAGGATGGTGTGCAATTCCCATGACATTCTTGATATAAAGATGGTAATACTCCAAGGTAGAACAAAACCAAAAGCTGGGCTGGCATTTTGATCTGTGGAGCACAATTGCTTTGACCCAATCCTAGATATGGAAGAGGTACTGAAGTTTGTTTCTCCTAGTCATTCAGGACGGAATGGCTTGACAGACCACAAGGGTAATAGGTATCGATAAACGAACGCATGCATACTCTTGACTATCAATTGATAGGCGAGGGTCGGAAACAAATAAGATGGGACAACTCAAAAGAACATATAACTTTCTGAGTTGTGGATACATGGGTTGGTATGCCGAACAAAGTTCAACATAATTCTTCCGGATAACCCATGCAGAAAGGTAGAACTGGCAGAGTCGCAATATATAATAGAGAACTCATCAAGAGCACTCTGGTTGTGATCGTTCAGTTCAACGAGGAACTTATGCCATAAGTAGTTCATGGTATTTGGAAGAAGAAGATACCATAGACTTCAAAGACTATCGCAAAGGTTACTAATATCCTAAAGGCACTAGCAATTACTATCAACATGAAGTAGGTAGAGTGAATCTCGGGTTCAAAACCCAGGGATAGAATACCTACTAACTATGTGGCATCACGGGATGCTTACGAGAATGATGGCCAGAATCATCACACTGGCACACAATCATGGCTAAATTACTAGATGATCCCCTAAGACACCTAGGGTCATAATAATATCTCCAACATATATGTCGAGGCAACAGAGTACCTCAACTCACCGATTTGTGTGATTAACCTGGCCTAAAAGACATTGAAACCAGAGGAAAAGGATTTTGCAAATGCGTCAGACTCTTTGGAAACCTGGGATGACTCGGACAGCATAACGGCTGTAAATGCTCAGAAAAGATTTGAGACATTCACAAAAATGGTGGCATAACCACTCAGAAGCACAATATCAAGGTCTCGAGATCAATAATTAACATACAGAAGTACTAGGAACTGAAACGAGGCTTAAGTCCAACAATCTATAAGTCTACGAATTAGTAACACGTGATCCTGATAGAAAGAAAAGATAGCCTAGTTCTTAATCCCCGTAGAAGAGAAGATGATGACTCAGATCAGAAGGCCATGAGGTATAAGGAGTAAAAAGAGCCTTACGTTCCATCCCACAATCAATTCCCTTACATAACTACAGAATTTCTAGACTCAACTTCGACCAGTTTGGCTTGGTAATCCTACAGGCAGTCAAGCTCTGATACCAACGCTGTCACGACCCCGACTCAATGCCACATAGATCTAGCATGTAACATTTCATATCACTTTGCGGCCTCACGCACGGTATTCCCACGGGTGTCGCCTTACCTTTACCCGGTACCGTTTGCGCCTTTTGGCACACGTATACGACAGTGTCGCTAGCATCCATATGATAAGGAGCCCGGGCTGACATGGCTAGTCGTAAACCCAAAGTGGCACAAACTTACAGGGACAGGCATCCATGACCCAGCATCGAACGTGTCGGTCATCAGCAAGTGAATCCAGGCTGTAGCACTGGGCTAGCAGGACTCCGGTGAACCGGGCTGTAGCGGGCTAACAGGACTCCGGTATTCATCGCGTGACATTTCCCCGAAGGGACAGACACAGGAACGAAGAAGGACACATGCCGGCCAGCCTAAGTGTTCCGGAGCAGTAGCAAGCTACCATGGCTCAGTGGAAACACTAGGAGACATTTCCCCGTAAGAGAGGCTACTAAAGATAAACAACTAGATGGTCAGACCCCACACATACCAAGCATTTCAATAACATACACACAATATGCTCGATATGTGCAAATACAACATGGCATCACAACATGACTCTACGACTCAAGTATTTTATTCAATAGGCTCCGAGGAGCGAGATATTACAAACATGGGTCTCATGACCCAACACTCAGAGCATACAAGTCAAAGCACAAACGGAAGCTTAACATGCCTGAGTACAGACATCTATAAATGAAAAAGGCTGAGAAGCCTGACTATCTACCAGATCCTGCCGAGGGCACAAGATCGTAGATGAGGTAACAAGCTAAACGTCGAAGACCACGCGGAATTACTAGTGAGACTGAAGTCTCTCTGCAAAAACATAAAATAGGCAAACGTGAGTACAAATGTACCCAGCAAGACTTACATCAGAACTATCTACATATGCATTATTATCAACAAAGGGGATGGTGGGGTTTAACTGCAGCAAGCCAGCTTTGACTCGGTGGCTATCCTAAACTACGACTGCAAGCGACTCTTTTGAGGTGGCGCACACGAGTCCACATATTCACCATATCAATACACCACTATGGATCCGCTCCCGTTTCCCTACGAGAACGCCATCCATAGCACTCACGCTTATCTTGCGCATTTTAAAGTATCCACTTTCACTTGTCTATGAACTGATATAAGCAACCCAGAAGTCCTTTTCCGCGGACACGGCTATTCGAATAGATGATGTTAACCCTGCAGGGGTGTACTTCTTCACACACGCTCCCACCACTTACCGCCGTTTACACGACATGTACTCGGCAACCTTCAAGCGGAAGCCCAACGTGGGTGTCGGCCACGACCTACCTAATCACTCGAGTCTCTAGTCCAGGTTTATCGCCTATTCGGGTTCCATCCATGAGGAGATCCGGCCGGAGTTTCGCTCACAGCCCCAAACGATGTGAACAGGGTTCCGTGACACCAAACGGGCGCCCGGTTTACCCGGCCACGTGCCTACCGCATCACAGCCCACCCCTACGGTCAGTGCTGCGCACGGCCTCCAGCATACTACAAACACCAGAAACTACTTGCAACTCCTGGACAGAGGACAAGGGTGATTAAGAAGCCGAGAGGGTCCATTGGTTTCGGGCCCAATGCGTGGTAGTAGCTGAATCATGGATCACAAACACAGAACTCAGTTCCTGAGGACGGCTGCAATGAGACAACCCACCATGTACTCCTACATGGCCTCTCACCGCTACCTTTACCAAATCGTGTTCACACACTTAGCTCACACCCAGTAGGACATGTTCACACGCCTCTGATTCATCCCCGATGAATCAGACCTGACTCAACTCTAAGCAGTAGCAGGCATGACAAACAAGCATGAATGAGTAGGCACAACAGGGCTCAAACAACTCCTACTCATGCTAGTGGGTTTCTTCTATTTACTGTGGCAATGACAGGTCATGCAAAGGATAAAGGGGTTCAGCTACCGCAGCAAGTAACAGATGAATCGGTGTTGTCTTAATGCAGTAAAAGAGAGCAGGAGCGAGAGAGTGGGATTGTATCGAAATGAACAAGGGGGTTTTGCTTGCCTGGCACTTCTGAAGATAATATAGCTCTTCATCGGTGTCATCGATCACATCGCCGGTACACGTCTATCGAGAGGGGACAATTACCGGCAAACAAGGAAGAACACAATCAATGCAATGCAACAATATGATGCATGAATGTGACATGGCAATATGATGTGATTTGAGCTAATGCAACTAGCTATGATTTAAATGAAGTTGGTTTGAATACAAGATTCAAATTCAAACTCCATATATGATTAGTTAAATGCCTTTAATTTGTTTTGTCCAAAACAGAGGACAAACATTGTTCAAACATGCATGAAAATGGTACAGATGGATTCCTTGAATTTTTCTGATAATTTTTCATATATAATTTATTTAATTTGGAGCTACGGTTGAATTTCTATGAATTTTTAGAAGTTTATACAATTTTATGGAATTTTCTGAATAAAAATAATCCAGAAAATGATTTAATGCGTCAGCATGACATCACCTTGACGTCATCAGGTCAACAGGGCAGGTTCAGGTCAAACCTGACCAGTGGGGTCCACTGGTCAGTGACTGGGGCTGATTAGTGTCGCTGACATGTGGGCCCAGTCAACAGCCACGTCAGCTTAGTCAAAGCTGACGCGTGGGGCCACTAGGATTAGTTAAAAACTAAACAGAAACTAATCTAGGATTAATTAGCAGGTGGGGCCCTGCTATCAGTGTCACAGGGTTAATTAGCAGGGTCAAATCCCGGGTCAGTGGGGTCAAACCCACCGGCGACATGACGCCGGCGAGGCCCGAGACGGCGGCGCGAGCCGGAAACGCGCTACAGGGCACGGGCGAGGCTGTGCTTGGGCTCGTTGGAGAGCCCTTGCTGGTGCGCATTGAATGGTGGTGGTGGCCGTGCCTGTGGTGGCCGGTACCGACGACGGTGCCTGTGGGGTCGAGGCGGAGCCTCTGGGCTGCTCAGGGGAACGAGGGAGAGACCATGGCCGCGGTGGTTCTCGTCGGCGGCGACGGGCGCATTCGGTGAGATGGGGAAACGGCGAGGGAGAGAGCAGGGGGAAGGAATGAGAGGCCGGATCGATCGGGACGGCACCGAGGAGGAAGACCCGCGGCGTTGCGCTGTCCCGAGGACGCTAGCAGGCAGGCAGGTGGCGTGGCAGCACGGCCGTGCGCGCGCGTCGGGCACGCGCTCGGCGTCCGACTGGCGCGGTGGAGACGACGACTGGCAGTTGGGCCAGTGGGCCGCACTGCTGGGCTGGGTAAGTGGCCAGGTATCCTCTCTCTCTATCTCCCTTTTTCTAATATCTCAGTTTTCTATTATTCTGTAAATTTAGGGCTTTATTAAAAATACCCAGACACTTTCAAAAATCATGAAACTAATCATGGCTACTGTTTAGAATATATCCAACAGTAAACATTTTAGTTTATGATTATTTGAGCATTTGAAATATTTAATAGCATTTAAATGCCCAAATGAAAATACTATATGATTTAATTCAGTGACCAAATATGTCCTGCAAAAATATAAACCATTTTTGGTAGATGCTTCCACCTCAAACCAGAAATGTTGAACATTTTTAGAGGACATTTTGAGTTCAATGAAAAAGGTTTTATTTTGACCCTAGTTGAATTCATTTGGTGCTAGGGCTTAGTCAACCCCCATCTCAGGTTTAAATGAAATTTAAACATGATGTAACACTCTAATGCATGCACTAGGCATTGTCAGAACTAGGGATGTGACATTTCGCGCGCGTTGTAATTTCGGAATAGCAAGGCGTGTGTTAAGATGGAGGGAGTTGTCGGAGCACAACGAGACAAAGATATATCTTAAATATTTCGGGCTAAGAAGGCGCGGGTTGAAGAGGCGGGAGTTTCGCAGCATGATAGACAGACACGCTAGCTTCAATTTTTGGCATAACAAGGCGCGGCTTGAAACTTCGGAGAACAAGCTTAACGTGTACCCCAAAAAAAGACAATTTGCACGTCAACACGCACAACACACACACAAACACCATTTAGACTAGAGTAAGGTACACGTGCATTGCACGCATGAGATTTGGCAACCAAATTATGAATAAATACCACATTATAGCATGCAAGCTTTGAGTCATATATGCATGATGTAGATGTTCGTTTAATTCTTATAGTTCATTTCATTCAAAATCATCTAGTTTTTATAAGAAAGCTAATCTATTTTAAGATTCATGGAATTGTGCGTTGTAAGACATAAATTAAAAACAAATAATGGCAAATCATGCAAAAAAACATTTGGGAAATTATGATACGGAAGATTCTAGAACAAATAAGAAGTCCTTGTGTTTTGATGTTTGTGTATTATGCTTAAGTTCAACCATGGAGTCTTCTAGATTATACATGTGGCGAAATCTGGTGGAATCTAGATGATATCCCACGGCCAATAGTGCTCAAATTTGCCATCTTTGGACTTTCGGATTTGCCTCATCCAACGACCATCTTTCAATGTTAATGTTACCCGCTCACAATATAAAAATATATATAATATAATATATATAGGGGTATAGATATAGATATGTGATGCGAAAGCCGCCCATCATCTCCAATTACATGCACGGATGCGACATGGGCAAATGATGTCTGCCATCGGTATCTCAAATTCAAATCAGTCTGACCTTGTTCAATGTGTATACATTTACAACATGCTCGTCTCCAAAGCACACCGCGCAGACCTCCATTATATTCATGCATGCATGGGTTTCAAACATCAGGATCTCTTATTCAAATATTTGAATTCAACTTTACATTGATTATGACCTCACCTATTCTTTTACACCCACACAGTAGTCTTCTCTTTATAATTGTACCACTAACTTTCTCTCGTGCATGCATGCACACACACTATCAGTCGGCATTATCTATCGCACGCATGCAATCTTTTTCTTCAGGTCGGTCTCCCATGAAGGCACACACCCACACACATCCACCTCTCCCTCATACCAGGCATTCTTTATCTCTCACGCGTGCATGTGCAACAATCGATGTTCCTATATGCATGTGTGTATATAGCTAGGTCTTTCATAGTTTTCCACACAAACCGATCAATCGATATATCCAGTGAGGTCTCACCCTCTTTCCCACGTCCACATCGATCAATCTATACCTCTCCCACGTCCACATTGATCAATCTATACCTCTCTATATAGGATTAACATAAATAGCTAATACACCCACATTAATTATATATCCAACGCCCCCCTCTCATCATCCATGCCTTCTGCTTCATCTCTCAGATGCGTGCACAATGGCGAAGACAGGGGGCAGTAAGGGCCCTGCCCCCCCACCCTAACATCACTATATATCGAGGCTAATATGAATGTGATCATTAGACAATTGCTGCTAAAAAAGGTTTAATTTCATGAATTGACCCTCCTCGTAAAGGATTAGCAATGCTTGGCCCCCTAGCTCATTTATTTTTCATGGCTCCGCGACTGCGTGCAACAGCGTACATGTTCGCCCCCTCTCTCTAAATATCGATCTCGCACTTGTGCATTCCTTCATAGTCTCCCTCCACTCGGCCCCTCGCACCATCTTCTAGCCCCCCACCGGATTTTGCCACATGTACAATCTAGAAAACTCCATGGTTGAACTTAAGCATAATGCACAAACCTCAAAACAACAGTGGTTCTCTTTTGTTCTAGAATCTTCCGTATCATAACTGCCCAAACTTTTTTTCTAGTTGAATTGCCATTATTTGTTTTCACTTTATGCTTTACAACGCACAATTCCATGAATCATAAAATATATTAAGTGCTTCTTTGATTCAAAGGATTCTCAAAGGAATTTTGGAGGATTCTAATCATTAGGAATTTTTCCTATCTTGGTTGTTTGATTCGTAGGATTGTAAACCATAGGAATTTTTCCATATGATTCATTTGCACTAGATTTCATAGGAAACATACCATCCACTCAAACCTCTTTGAAATAATTTTGCGTGTTTCTATGCACAATCAAACACTCGTACAATCCTGTAGGATTCAATACGACATTCCACAATAATTCCATGTTTTTCCTATTCACGCGTTCTTATCTTTTTTATAAAAACTAATTTGATTTTGAATGAGATGAACTATAAGAATTAAACGAAGGGCTACATTAGGCATATATGACTAATAGCTTACATGCTATAGTGTGGTATTTATTCATAATTTGGTTGCAAAATCTGATGCGTGCAATGCACGTGTAAATTACTAGTACTTCGAGTATGTGCTAAACACATAATTTAGAATACCAATGGCACGCTGCACAGTGTCTCTCTTACAGTTCATGAAGCCACGTGGCACATGTGGAGGTGTTGTCGCGACCTCCTTGCATGGATTGATCATAGTGACGTGCTGCTGGTTCCAGAAGAATGTACTCGTCCTCCCTGAGCCATACTGGCGGTACATGCATGAAGCGAAGATGTGCACGCATGCCACGCACGCACTCATTCCCTCGCACGCACACGTGGGTACACGGGCGGACGTAATTTTGTACCAAGATCCACCCCATGTGATAATTTGGCGCGTGTAAAGTCGTTCACTTAATTGATGGTCAATTAATACAGCGCATGCAAATTGAGCAGACGTGGGGGCAGAAGAAAGACATTATTACTCCACTGCACGCATGCGAATAGTTAAATCGTGGGTTGCTAGTAGTACTTCCATTGGCCTCCTTCGTATTTTGTGCCAATTTTTGACAGTAACATAATATTTACGCATTTGAGCAGTGTAGTACTTGAAATTTATGTTCCACTAAACTCATCGGGAGCCGTTTCGTCCCTTGAAACCAAAACCATCAATTAATATTTACTTTGTTCCCATCACATTCGAAAGCCTGCTCACACCTACTAGTACGTACCAAACCTGAACGTGTTCCCACTATGCAGGTATTAGTACTACTAGTGCTAGTACTTAGATTATAAAAAGGGGAACTACCTAACCGAAAATTACTCTACCTTTCCTCCTCATAAGTGCTTCTTCTTCGTCCGTCGTTGCCATGGCCGGTGAGCAGAGCTCTAGGTTGAGAACTACTCGTAACAAGGGAGCGGCAACCAAGGTTGCGGAAAAAAAAGAGGGCTCGCCGCCACGCAGAGACGTCAAAAGATCTCTCACGGGCAGGCGATGGCTCCCAGGAGCGCCCTAGCCGCGGAGGCGAACATGCCGAGCCGGCGGAGCTGGAGTCTTTATCCCGCGACGGCATGCCCGATCAGCTCAAGAAGCACCTCAATAAGCAGAAGGAGTGCATCCAAGGCTTGATGGAGTTGCTGACGGAGAGCCTCGACGACATGCCTGCTGAGCTCAATCAGCAGGGGGAGTTGACCTCCGGCTTGGTGATGCTGCTGAAGAAGAGCATTGCCTCGGAGAATAAGGCGACCGGCGAAATCCTGCGACTTCAGGAGGACAAGGCAAAGCTCTGCCACAAGATCGACCTGTTGAAGGAGAAGAACGCTGGCTAGAAGAAGCTGCATGAGAATAGTAGTTCCTCAATGAAGATGCTGTAGGCCCTCGTCATGGAACAGAAGGAGGAGTTGGAGAAGCTCCGCACCGAGCACCCGGCTATTGTCAAGGTACGTAATGCGGCCGTGGAACAGATGATGAAGGCTCGCGTCGAGAAATCCCGCGTCATGGACAGAATGAAGAAGATGGCGGAGGATACGCGCAAGGAGATGGAGGTTGTGGAGGCGATGAAGAAGCAGTTACGAATCCGCGGCGAATTAGATCATTTGGGGTGATAATCTTCCTTCTTCTTTTGCTGCTGTGTTTCATCTTTTGCTTCGGGTGTTTCGCCGCACGTGTCACGTTCTCTGTGAGGCATGAATAGAACAATGGTTTTTGTTTTTTGAGGGAATGAATAGAACAATGCTAACAATGAGATGACTAGCAAATTAGATCATTTTTATCGCCATATGGCACTGGGCTGCCGTGTTTCATGCTCCTCCGTCGCAGTACTACTCCAGTGGAAAACTTGAGTATACCGCACGGTTCTTTGCTCCTCCTCGATCAGGTCGTCGGCGCATTTATACGAGCAGTCAAATCACAAGGCCCTGCCTTCCAGCAGTAATGAGCCGTCAAATCACAAAGGCCCTCGCCTCTCATGAGACCGACCAAGCTAGACTGCCCCGCCCTCTAGCCTTTTAAAAAATGTATACATTTGTACAGCAGTAGTATCGATGGATTGCGCCATGGAGCAAAATTTGAAATTAAAAAAAAATGTGGTACATATAGAGAGCGCTCGTCGCCAAATTATGCATATTGTACTATTAAAAAGGCTAGTCACAATAATGGTGTCCAGCACAACCAACCCCTCAAATAAAACTAAGCACCCTGGAATTCTTTGACAAAACTAAGCACCCTGAAATTCTTTGACAACTAAAGTGCTGGCTATATGATGTTGGCCATATATATTGTACATATATAATGTGAATAAACGAGTGGTAGTACTATACCAACTAAAAGATGAAATGTAAGAAATACTAGTATGTACTTACTGAAGAGTTAAAGTAACAAGAAGAAACATAACATAGTTCTGCTGGGGGCTCAACACAACACACCCCTCAAATTAAATTAATCACACCTGAAAATAAACTTTGCAACTATTCGGGTAGACACTGCATTAGAACCACCATGAGCAACGACACTGCCACCTTACTCAGAGTCCTCGTCCACATCCTCGACTTCGTCCTTGTCCCTCTTCCTCTTGGCCGATACTTCTTTGCTTGAACCGCCAACTTGGCTGTTGCTCTTCATCCAACCCTTGTAGATATTGAAACAAAGGTAGCCATCTATTGCAGCATACTGGATGTGGTCTATATCTAGTACATTCCGCTGCCATGCATGACGATGAAACGTGTATGGAGGTTTCTCTAGTTTACCATATGAAGGATGAACCATGGATCCTGCCAGGGTCAGCATTGAAGGCTGACGAGAGGACACCAGCCAATTCTTTTGGAGGTCGAAGGTGTTGCCTACAACGAGGCCTATTCGACGCAGGAATTCTTTGTCATTACCAAAGTCTACAGTAACGAATTTGACTAGGTTGCTCTCGAGGAAGTCCTTAAAATCCTGGCACTCAACGTCGACATGGCATATGTGGTAGACAAAGCATAAATCATGCACGCAAACCTGGATCACGGCGGGCTTGTTCCTCTCTTCGTCCTTTAGATCCTTCTCTCGTCCCACGACTGTGGTGTACTCAACATCTAGCCCGGCGACCCACTCATCATGTGAGTCTTCGAACATGCGTCTGAAGCGAGAAAGGCATCCTTTCACCGTCGCGGAATAACGGGTGTAGATGACGTCGAACTCATCGCCGTGATGGTTCTAACCTTGTACTCACCGCCGATCGGGGAGATTTGGGACGCCATGGATTTGGGAGGAGGGTTAGGATTAGTGAAACCGCCGTAATGTGAATGGACGGGACGACTAGGAGCGAACCGCCATAGTATTAAAGGACGTGCGGGGACGAGTAGGAGCGAACTGCCAGCGTGCGAACGGCAGGGTAGTGGCTTTCCATTGTCCCATGATATGGGCTTCCGAGAGCCCTTGGATCGGAGATCGAACGGTTGTATGGCGTGATTCTAGACCAATGGGCGAATATCCTATCCTGGAGGGTTATTCTACAAATTTTTAGCAACTTAGCATGCGACCATTTGATCTCAGATCCAAGGGCTGCCAGCAGCCCGTATCATGGTCGCGCCTACCACGACCGTCGCGTCGCTTGCACGGTTGCGCCCTTGGATATTTAACACGGTGCGTTAGGCTATCTGATGTTGGCATGTCATACATAGTCATCACTTAGTCACTCATACTACAACAAGGTTGGCTATAAGTGTATTGTTTTTACTCCTCTCTATCTCTTTCTTCATACTCCCTCCGTCCCATAATATAAGAACATTTTTGACACCAGTGTAGTTCCGAAAACGTTCTTATATTATGGGACACAGGGAATACTAGTATTTATTACATTTGCCAAGGAGTGACCTCTTCCAATGAAATGGTGTTGCTAAGTTTGCTTCATTTAATTAGCTATAGACTCAAAATTGTCTTTTCACCTAGGTACACGCGCTTAGCACCGTTTCTTCCTTGGGTCACCAAACTAGTCTCTCTCTTCTTAATTAACTTGCCACATCAGACTTTATGCCTATGTGGCAAGCTTAAGCACCTGTATGAGAAAGTAAGGTGCCCGTCCATTGCACGGAAGAGTGAAATGCATTGATCGGGGTGTTGTTTATTTTGACAAAGGATGTGGGGGTCATCTCATGTGCAACCGGGTCGATGTGTCAAGCACCAAATAACAGTGCAGAACAGTAGGGGGGACGCACCCCACTCGTATCGGCCCAGTGATAGTAATGAGCAATGAGACGTCAAATCACAATGCCGCACCTTCCCAGACGGATGAAGCAACCATTATTTCACACTTCGGTTCGACATCATCTCAAACCATGTACTAGTATTGCTTCTGCCTCAAGAGGGACACGCGCATCGCCTTGGTACATCATGACACGTGAGACCGCATGACAGGCCATGCTCCCCTGCCGATCGCTGGGTCACCTCATTTTTAGTATACTTCCTCCGGATCGGTTTACTACATGGCATGCACGTCATTCTAGGTTGAGAATTTAACTGGCTATATATATATGATGAACAGCATGCTAGCCTTTTAAAAATTTTATACTTTTGTACAGTAGTAGTCCACTATCGATGGATTGCACCATGGAGCAAAAATTGAAATTTTAAAAAAAGGTGGTACATATAGAGAGCGCTCGTCGCCAAATTATGCATATAGTACTATTAAAAAGCTAGTACATGCTTAATTGGGGTGCTAAATTCTATTAAAGAAATAATAGTACTAGTATGTACATACTGAAGAGTTAATGTAACGAGAAGAAACATAACATAGTTCTGCTGGGGGCTTAGCACAACACACCCCTCAAATTAAACTAAGCACACCTGAAATTAAACTATGCAACTAATCCGGTAGACACTGCATTAGAAGTTTAGAACCGCCATGAGCAACAACACTGCCACCTTACTCAGAGTCCTCGTCCACGTCCTCGACTTCGTCCTTGTCCCTCTTCCTCTTGGCCGATACTTCTTTGCTTGAACCGCCAACTTGGCTGTTGCTCTTCATCCAACCCTTGTAGATATGGAAACAAAGGTAGCCATCCATTGCAGCGTAGAGGATGTGGTCTATATCTAGTACATTCCGCTGCCATGCATGACGATGAAACGTGTAATGAGGTTTCTCCACTTTGCGGTACGAAGGATGAACCATGGCTCCTGCCAGGGTCAGCATTGAGGGCTGACGAGAGGGCACCAGCCGATTCTTCTGGAGGTCGAAGGGGTTGCCTACAATGAGGCCTATCCGACGCAGGACTTCTTTGTCGTTCTTAAAGTCTACAGTAATGAATTTGACTATTTTGTCCTCGAGGAAGTTCTTAAAATCCTGGCACTCATCGTCGGCATGGCATATGTGGTAGATCAAGCAAACGTTATGTACGCAAACCTGGATCACGGCGGGCTTCTTCCTCTCTTCGTCCTTTAGATCCTTCTCTCGTCCCACGACTGTGGTGTACTCAACATCTAGCCCAGCGACCCACTCATCATGTGAGTTTTCGAACATGTGTCTGAAGCGAGAAAGGCATCCTTTCACCGTCGCGGAAGTACGGGTGTAGATGATGTCGAACTCATTGCCGGTGATGGTTCTAACCTTGTACTCACCGCCGCTCGGGGAGATTTGGGACGCCATGGATTTGGGAGGAGGGTTAGGATTAGTGGAACTGCTGTAATGTGAATGGACGGGACGACTAGGAGCGAACCGCCGTAGTATTAAAGGACGTGCGGGAAAGAGTAGGAGCGAACTGCCAGCGTGCGAATGGCAGGGTAGTGGCTTTCCATTCTCCCATGATACGGGCTTCCGAGAGCCCTTGGATCTGAGAACGAACGATTGCATGGCGTGATTCTAGACCTATGGGTGAATATCCTATCCTGGAGGGTTATTCTTCAAATTTTCAGCAACTTAGCATGCGACCATTTGATCTAAGATCCAAGGGCTGCCAGCAGCCCGTATCATGGTCACGTCTACCACGACCGTCGCGTTGCTCACGTGGTCGCGCCCTTGGAGATTTAACATGGTGCGTTAGGCTATCTGATGTTGGCATGTCATACATAGTCATCACTTAGTCACTCATTGTCGGTGTCAAAACCGGCGGATCTCGGGTAGGGGGTCCCGAACTGTGCGTCTAGGCGGATGGTAACAGGAGACAAGGGACACGATGTTTTTACCCAGGTTCGGGCCCTCTCGATGGAGGTAAAACCCTACTCCTGCTTGATTAATATTGATGATATGAGTATTACAAGAGTTGATCTACCACGAGATCAGAGAGGCTAAACCCTAGAAGCTAGCCTATGGTATGATTGTTGTTCGTCCTACGGACTAAAAACTCTCCGGTTTATATAGACACCGGAGAGGGCTAGGGTTACACAGAGTCGGTTACAATGGGAGGAGATCTACATATTGTATCGCCAAGCTTGCCTTCCACGCCAAGGAAAGTCCTATCCGGACACGGGACAAAGTCTTCAATCTTGTATCTTCATAGTCCGGGAGTCCGGCCAAAGGTCATAGTCCGGCCATCCGGACACCCCCTAATCCAGGACTCCCTCAGTAGCCCCTGAACCAGGCTTCAATGACGACGAGTCCGGCGCGCAAATTGTCTTCGGCATTGCAAGGCGGGTTCCTCCTCCGAATACTTCATAGAAGATGTTGAACACAAGGATAGTGTCCGGCTCTGCAAAATAGTTTCCACATACCTCCGTAGAGAGAATAATATTAGCACAAATCTAATCTGCTGACGTATTCCGTAGCGTGACATCATGCCACAGCCAAGCCTTTATTCGAATCGTTTTACTGTCCCACCTCAGCGTGTTTAGCGAGGCGGTTTCCTTGGCACGTCTTGTCAAAGCAGAGATCGTGTCCCCTTATTCCGGGATTCTCATCAATACGGGCGTGGGTAACCCAACCGCGCCATTAATCGCGGCGCTTGGGAGATAAGCGAGTTTTACTAGGCTGGTGGGGGCACATAGTTTCGGCCGCCCATATAAGGGGATAAGGATCTACCCTTTCAATCTACGCCTTCTTCCTCCTTTGCTTATCCATTTCCGCGCACTCGAGCTCCAGCGCCCAAGTCCGCACTTCCCACCTCAACCTTCTCCAATCATGTCCTGAGCGGGAGGTAGATGGATGGCCTCCACCGTCACGGAGGGGCACATCAAAAAGTTGAGGAAGGCCGGATACTTGTCTGACGACATCGCGCACCGGCTTCCAGATGAGGGGCAACTCATCCCCACCCCTAGGCCCCATGAGAGGGTGGTGTTCCTCACCCATTTCCTCCGCGGACTGGGCTTCCCACTTCACCCATTTGTCCGGGGGCTCATGTTCTACTACGGCCTGGATTTCCATGATCTGGCCCCGAACTTCATCCTCAACATCTTGGCATTTATCGTCGTGTGCGAGGCCTTCCTCCGCATCAAGCCTCACTTCGGCCTATGGCTGAAGATCTTCAGGGTCAAGCTGAAGGTCGTGGGCGGCCGGCAAGCGGAGTGCGGAGGCGCCATGGTGGGCAAGATGCCCAACGTCACATGGCTCGAGGGCTCCTTCGTGGAAACCATCAAAGGGTGGCAATCGGGGTGGTTCTACATCACCGAGCCGCGTGACCCTGAGTGGGCAGCGGCCCCTGAATTCCAATCTGGCATCCCCACACGGCTCACATCTTGGAAAGAGACGGGCCTGTTGTGGGGTAATCCAGAAGAGGTGACCGGACTCCAAACCTGCGCCCAAGACCTAGTGAACAAGAAGGTTAAACTTGTCAACGTAGTCCAGGTCATGCTCTTCCGCCGGATCCTCCCGTGTCAACGACGGGCCTTCAACTTGTGGGAGTTCGACCCGGCCCAGCACCAGACTTTGTCCAGGCTCTTCGACACAAAGCACGAGGACGCCTGGAAGGTGCTATTCAAGAGCTCCGAGGTTTCCCCTCTCGTCACCGAGGATCGCGCATTTTACGCCAAGCGCCAAGCCACCAAAGTAAGCTTGTTTTTATCCTTTACATGACACTTGATTTTCATAGTTGACTCTATGCAGGATCTAAGCTCCTGCTCCTTTGACAGGACTCGAAGAGGACGTCCGAACAGTTTGACTGTCCGGCCCCTTTGCCCGAAGCTGCTGGTTCCGGCACCTCACGTGGTGCCGGAGAAGGCCAAGAAGAAGGCCACGGGGACTCGAAAGAGTTCCCGGCTCCTGGTGGTGTCGGATTCATCGCCCGACGACCCCGAAGCGCCCTCCGCCTCCGAAGACGAGGAGGAGGAAGAAGAAGCCTCTCCCCCTCCAGCGGGGGGAGGAAAGAAAAGGAAGTCCGCCCCAACTGGGGAGGCCGGAGGGTCCAAGAAGGGGAAGACCCTTCTTCCGGACTACGCCTCTGACGCCGACGACGGCGGAGAGGAATGGCCATCCAAAGCCAAGCCCTGGCAAAATCGTAAGTATCCGGATTCCAGAATAACTCATGGCGTTCTTCTATTGTATAGTACCTTCTGATGCCGAATTCAATCATGCAGTCCGCCCGAGGCTCAGCTCGGCGATTCATCGAGCGGCTCCCTGGATTCGTCGGATGTGAATAACGCTTCACTCCCGACTGCTACCTCCCCTCGCCCTACGGACGATGCAGAGGTGGAGTCCGAAAAGGGGCTAAACCAGGAGGAGGTGGTCCTGGAGGCGCCGCAAGGCGACCTCCCGGACTCCAGGCCCAAAGGGGATGAAGCCCCAGAGGGATATAAGTCTGACCCTGCGCCGGACACCGCTCCGGAACCTTCAGTGATTCCGGAGTCCGGCAGGCGGCCCCCTCGCAAGAAGGGCAAGCCTACGACGCCGGCGGCCTCCGTCCAACTGGAGGCGCCAGACAATTTGTTGGAGGTGCTTAACGGCGCCTCCATCGACGAGGAGCACCACACTGTTATGAGTGCGGTGATCCAGAAGGTTTAGTCCGCCAAGAGCGGGCCGACAGAAGCCTGTACTAGCCTTCTAACAGGTTTCGAGGCATGTATTTAAAACATGTAAAAATGTTACCGCATAGTCAGTAGCCCCCGATGCTCAGTTTGGTGTTCGGAAAGAAAAGTCGGACTCAGGATCTAAAAAGATATACGCAGGAGTCTAACAGAAATATGTCAATATGGGAATGCAGGTTGCGCTGCTGACCTCTACCGCACTGACTGCGGAGGTTGATGCATTGAAGCAGAGCCTCGGGCGGTCCGAGAACGAGCTCGGCCTTGCCAAGAAGCAGCTCGAGGACAAGGAAGGTATGTAGTACCTTATGTAAGTATATATAAAAATACCTGGTTGCAAATAATGACAGGACCAACGTGAATGTTACGGGGGCCACAACCGAGGTGGCGACCTGAAGGAAGCGCTTTCCAAGGCCGAACATAATGTGGCCGTGGAGGGCACCAAGCGAGAGAAACAAGAGGCGCAGGTGGCGGAGGTGCGGCAAGAGCTCAATGCTCTTGTGAAAAAACATGAGAGTTTAGAGCTTGACTCGAAGACTCGAGAGTCCAAGCTTGCCTCGGCACTTGAAAGTGCCAAATCTGCCAAGGCCGAAGCCCAAAAAGCCCTCCAGGAAATTGAGGCGATGAAGAAGATTGCGGCGGGTAAGGCATTCTTTATGCAACGCAAGCATGTGAAAGTAAATTACCTGTTACTTACCCGAATCCGGAGCTCTCCAGGAGCATTCGTAGATCTGCCCGGCAGTGTATCCGCCGCCACCGCATTCTACCGGGCCGAGGAAGGGAGCTCGACGGAGAAGGTGTTCTGGTCCTAGTATGTTGAGGCCGGACACCCGGTGCCCCTGAGCGACCAGCTGAAGCAGCTGGTCGAGCTTCATAAGGCAGCCGAACAGGCCATGAAGGGCCTGATAGGCCGGCTGTGGCCTGGGGAGGCCATGCCTTTGAGCTATTTTGGGCTGGTGCGGTGGCTGGTGGATGCTTGTCCACGGCTTGAAGTCATCAAGCACTCCGTATGCATCGAAGGCGACCGTAGGGCTTTTGGCCGTGCTAAAGTGCTCTGGGGCAAGCTGGATGCTGAGAAGCTGGTGACAGAAGGGCCACTGAAGGGGAAGGAGCATCGCAGGCCCGAGATGTATTATGAGGGCGTCCTGAAGGGTGCCCGTCTTGTGGTGAATGAATGTACCAGGGATGTAATTTTTGAGTAAACTCGCTCGTGTTTATCCTGTGCGCTGAAAACTTGTTCATATGCGCTAAGCAACGCTTTTTGAATTTAAAATATTACCTTCTGTGCGGCCGTTTATTAAATCTGAGAGATGCAAGTCGTCGGCTTCTACCCCCATGCCACGAGTGCTGGGGTGTTCGGGATAAACCTGAGCGCTCTTGTTCCCATTCTTGGGTCCGTCGAGGGAGGCGCTCAGCACAACGAACAAATCAATCGGACTTATAATGCTTTATCACTCTCACTTAGCCATAGAATTCTATAATTTTAAATTTCGGCGAAGCCCCTAGTATTCGGAAGACCGAGTTCGGGGCGCTATCCACGCCTAGGCCGGATAAATCCAGCTCCTCGCTCTAAGCGGCATAAGTCTTTAGGGACTCGAAAAACCTCTCGAACAGCGACCGGTCTCTCGCCCTATCATGACGGTCAGTTTTAGCTTTCTCTACTGAGGTGTTAACCCAGCTCAACTGGGGCACAATCGCGGTAGTTCTCCCAGTGCTACCTTAGCCGACATAGCGGAACATAAGGTACCAAAACATGGGAGCCGGGTAAACCCAACTATTGACCCAAGACATGATTCGGAGTCGATGCATATAATGCTATAAGTTCGGGGTGCCGCACTCATGAGAGTGTTCGGTCTTCTCACACCGTATTCTGGGGTACTTAAGCCCCTGGTGTATTGGCCGTACCAAAGTGTACGGTTGCATAATGTCATAACTGAACATATTTACATAAAAAATGAATGCAATAATAGATAAGAGCTATGTATTGTTTATTAAAGGGCTGCTATGAGAGCAAAACGATACAAATAGTGTGATAGGCAAGAGATGGGATTATTTGACATGTCCCCCTCCAGGGGAAAGCTGCGAGACTTTAAGTAAGACAGGCATTTAGCTTGTTATAGAGACCACCTAGACGTTCGACGTGGCTTGCTGTATCCCTGGCTGTTGCATCGTGTGTTCGGCGATTGTATTGCCGGACAGATCTTCCGAATAGTGGAGTCCTGAAAGTAAAAAAAAGAAAAATCACAAAAATCGGGAGCCCCTAGTGCGGTTGAGCCGCATTCTGGGCGTGCCTTGGTTGTGCCCCTCCCCTTATGCCCATGGTATTTCCAGAGCGTAATTATGCACGCGTGGTACCGGTTTCACAATCTCGCGAGGGCTGGGGTTAGGGCCGCACTGCTATGCTAGCTCGGAACATGCCAGACGGTCTTGTTATAGGCTACTCCGGGCGTGCTTGACGGTGTCCGGACGCTTAACAGCCGGACTTGAGAATTTCCTTGAGAGGCTACTTTGTACTTCCGCCGCGAGGGCCGCCGTGTGCTCCTCTGTTCGTCGAGAGAGCGTTCGGTGTTTACATTGACCGTAATGACTCCTCGAGGGCCTGGCATCTTGAGCTTGAGGTATGCATAGTGCGGCACCGCATTGAACTTTGCAAATGCAGTTCGCCCGAGCAGGGCGTGATAGCCACTGCAGAACGGGACTATATCGAAGATTAATTCCTTGCTTCGGAAATTATCCGGGGATCCGAAGACCACTTCGAGTGTAACTGAGCCTGTACAACTGGCCTCTACATCTGGTATGACGCCTTTAAAGGTCGTCTTTGTGGGTTTAATCCTTGAGGGATCTATGCCCATTTTCTGCACTGTATCCTGATAAAGCAGGTTCAGGCTACTGCCGCTGTCCATGAGGACTCTAGTGAGGTGAAATCCGTCAATGATTGGGTCTAGGTCCAATGCGGCGAATCCACCGTGACGAATGCTAGTGGGGTGGTCCCTTCGATCAAAAGTGATCGGGCAGGAGGACCATGGGTTGAATTTTGGGGCGACTGGCTCTAACGCATATACGTCCCTGAGCGCACGCTTCCTTTCCCTTTTGGGGATGTGGGTTGCGTATATCATGTTCACCGTCCGTACTTGTGGGGGAAAGCCCTTCTATCCTCTGTTGTTCGGCGACCGGGGCTCCTCCTCATCATCGCTGTGCAGCCCCTTGTCTCTGTTTTCGGCACTTATCTTGCCTGCCTGCTTGAACACCCAACAATCCCTGTTGGTGTGATTGGCTGGTTGTTCATGGGTGCCGTGTATCTGGCACGAGCGATCGAGTATCCGGTCTAAACTGGACGGGCCCGGAGTATTTCTTTTGAATGGCTTTTTCCGCTGACCGGGTTTAGAGCCTTTGAATCCGGCATTAACTTCCGTATCCACAATATTGTCGCCGTTAATGCGACGCTTGTGCTTGTTGCGACGCGACCTGCCATTATTGTCCTTGGTATCTGAATTACCAGGGCTCTTGGTCATGTTATTGCTACGAGCTAGCCAACTGTCTTCTCCCGCGCAAAAGCGGGTCATGAGTGTCGTGAGGGCTGCCATGGATTTCGGCTTTTCCTGTCCTAGGTGCCGGGCAAGCCATTCGTCACGGATGTTATGTTTGAAGGCTGCAAGGGCCTCTGCGTCCGGACAGTCAACTATTTGATTTTTCTTGGTTAGGAACCGTGTCCAGAATTGTCAGGCCGATTCCTCTGGCTATTGAATTATGTGACTTAGGTCA
The DNA here is from genome assembly GCF_018294505.1 of Triticum aestivum. Classification (NCBI taxonomy): domain Eukaryota; kingdom Viridiplantae; phylum Streptophyta; class Magnoliopsida; order Poales; family Poaceae; genus Triticum; species Triticum aestivum. The sequence goes on along the minus strand of NC_057795.1, from coordinate 119,975,903 downwards.
TCGGCGTCTGGTGGTCGCACATAAGTGCCCTGGAAGTTGTCAAGGAATGCGGATTCCAGGTCCTCCCAGCAACCAATTGACTCTGCTGGCAAGCTGTTAAGCCAATGCCTAGCTGGTCCTTTAAGCTTGAGCGGGAGGTATTTGATAGCGTGTAGATCATCACCACGGGCCATGTGGATATGAAGGAGATAATCCTCGATCCATACCGGAGGATCTGTTGTGCCATCGGATCATTCGATGTTTACGGGTTTAAAACCCTCGGGGATTTGATGATCAATTACTTCATCTGTGAAGCATAGTGGGTGTGCGGCGCCTCTGTACTGTGCTATATCACGACGTAGCACGGATGAGCTTTGTCTGTTGTGTTCGGCCTGGCCATATTTTCCATATCCGGCGTGACGGTTATCGTCACGTGTCATGGGGAGCCCATGCGATCCGTAGATCGATCTTGTTTGCCTTGCCTTGTCCTCCAATATGTCTCGCAGGTCTGGCGCGTTTCCCCGTGCCTTGGTACTTTTTGAGCGGCGCTGGGGTGCGGCTTGAGTTAAGGGCCGAAAGGCCTCTCTGTCGCGGCCACGGGGTGGCCGATCGGCTGCCTCATACGCTGGTGATGTAGGTTTAGTTGCTTCCTCCTCTAGTTGGGGTAGCAGCCTACGCTTCGGGTAGCTCTTGGAGGGGTGTTCGAGTTTGTACTCTTCGGCCGCCAGGACTTCAGTCCATCTGTCGGCTAGCAAATCTTGGTCAGCCTTAAGTTGCTGCTGTTTTTTCTTGAGGCTGCTTGCCGTGGCCATAAGCCTGTGTTTGAAACGCTCTTGTTCAACGGGATCCTCAGGCACGACAAATTCGTCGTCATCGAGGCTTGCCTCATCTCCGGAGGGAGGCATGTAATTGTCGTCCTCGACCTCTCTGTCTGCCGCTCTCTCATGAGGGCTGGTTTCCCCATCCTCCTGTGCTGAATCCTGCTGGAGGGGTTTATCTTCGGCACTGTCCGGGGTGTTATTGTCTCCGGTGCCGGAATCACCCTTTTTGTTGTGGCGGGATTTAGAGCGGCGCCGCTGACGTCGGCGCTTAGGCTGCTTCTTGGAGGGGTCATCCTCCGTTTTTCCATCGCCATTCCCTTCTTTTGGGGTGTCCACCATGTATATGTCATATGACGAGGTGGCTTTCCATTGCCCTATAGGCGCTGGTTCTTGGTCGTCTCCTTCATCAGCGTCCATACAGTCTATGTCTTCGGAGTCGAAGTCGAGCATGTCGGTTAAATCATCGACTGTGGCTACGAAGTGGGTGGTGGGTGGGCTTCGACTTTCTTTGTCGTCCGCATCCCAACCTTGCTGACCATAGTCCGGCCAGGGCTCTCCTGATAAAGAAAGAGACTTTAGTGAATTCAGGATGTCGCAAAAGGGCGAGTGCTGAAAGATGTCCGCGGCGGTGAAGTCCATGATCGGAGCCCAATTGGGTTCGATCGGGAGGGTTGCGGAATATTCGGAGTCCGGCAAGGAGTCCAGCACCTTGGAGTCACGAGCTCCGTGCAGGACAAGATTGGTGTTCGGCTCGATCGCCGTAGAGATTGCAGCCCCCGAGGCGGCGTCTAGCCACCCGTCCTCGACCGGCGCAGTCGGCTCCGAGCTAAGGGTCGGAGCAGACACCTGAGCGGCGCTCTGGGCACTGTCCGGCGGCAGAGCTAGATCATGCCCATCGTGACAGTGCAGCACGCTCGGCTGTGGCTCGAATTCGTCGAAGATCAAGTCTCCGCAGATGTCAGCCGTATAGTTTAAACTTCCAAATCTGACTTGATGGCCAGGGGCGTAGCTTTCGATCTGCTCCAGATGGCCAAGCGAATTGGCCCGCAGTGCAAAGCCGCCGAATACGAAGATCTGTCCGGGGAGAAAGGTCTCACCCTGGACCGCATCGTTGTTGATGATCGGAGAAGCCATCGGGCCTAAAGGTGACGACACAGAGGAACTCTCAATGAAAGCACCAATGTCGGTGTCAAAACCGGAGGATCTCGGGTAGGGGGTCCCGAACTGTGCGTCTAGGTGGATGGTAACAGGAGACAAGGGACACGATGTTTTTACCCAGGTTCGGGCCCTCTCGATGGAGGTAAAACCCTACTCCTGCTTGATTAATATTGATGATATGGGTAGTACAAGAGTTGATCTACCACGAGATCAGAGAGGCTAAACCCTAGAAGCTAGCCTATGGTATGATTGTTGTTCGTCCTACGGACTAAAAACTCTCCGGTTTATATAGACACCTGAGAGGGCTAGGGTTACACAGAGTCAGTTACAATGGGAGGAGATCTACATATTGTATCGCCAAGCTTGCCTTCCACTCCAAGGAAAGTCCTATCCGGACACGAGACAAAGTCTTCAATCTTGTATCTTCATAGTCCGGGAGTCCGGCCAAAGGTCATAGTCCGGCCATCCGGACACCCCCTAATCCAGGACTCCCTCAGTAGCCCCTGAACCAGGCTTCAATGACGACAAGTTCAGCGCGCAAATTGTCTTCGGCATTGCAAGGCAGGTTCCTCCTTGGAATACTTCATAGAAGATGTTGAACACAAGGATAGTGTCCGGCTCTGCAAAATAGTTTCCACATACCACCATAGAGAGCCTAATATTCACACAAATCTAATCTGCTGACGTATCCCGTAGCATGACATTATGCCACAACCAAGCCTTTATTCAAATCGTTTTACTGTCCCACCTCAACGTGTTTAGCGAGGCGGTTTCCTTGGCACGTCTTGTCAAAGCAGAGATCGTGTCCCCTTATTCCGGGATTCTCATCAATACGGGCATGGGTAAGCCAACTGCAGCATTAATTGTGGCGCTTGGGAGATAAGCGAGTTTTACTAGTCTGGTGGGGGCACATAGTTCCGGCTGCCCATATAAGGGGATAAGGATCCGCCCTTTCAATCTACACCTTCTTCCTCCTTTGCTTATCCATTTCCGTGCACTCGAGCTCCAGCGCCCAAGTCCGCACTTCCCACCTCAACCTTCTCCAATCATGTCCGGAGCGGGAGGTAGATGGATGGCCTCCACCATCACGGAGGGGCACCTCAAAAAGTTGAGGAAGGCCGGATACTTGTCTGATGACATGGCGCACCAGCTCCCCGATGAGGGGCGACTCATCCCCACCCCTAGGCCTCATGAGAGGGTGGTGTTTCTCACCCATTTCCTCCGCGGACTAGGCTTCCCACTTCACCCATTTGTCCGGGGGTTCATGTTCTACTACGGCCTGGATTTCCATGATCTGGCCCCGAACTTCATCCTCAACATCTAGGCGTTTATCGTCGTGTGCGAGGCCTTCCTCCGCATCAAGCCTCTACTACTACTACATGGTGGAGCATTGGGAGAGGCACCTGTATGGAGGTGGTCAGGAATCAGGAGACTCACGTCGGTCGTAGCGTCATAGTTAAAATGATAATGGCAAGTCAAATCACGGGGCCCCGCCTGTCCAGCAGTAACTCGCTGTCAAATCACACAGCCCTACGTTTGCAGCAGCCTACTCACTCGTCTTCTCGCGTCTCTGTCGAACTGACTAGGCGGAACTGACCCGCTGCCTACCGGGCAGGAAAAGCCCCGCCCTTGACTTTTAAATAGTATACAGTATACTAATTTTATATCCATGGATTGCGCCCGCACCATGGAGCAAAGCATCTGGAAAACGGCGGTAGACATGTACGGAGTATACAACACGCACGTCACGTTCGCGTCACACCGCAGACGGTCGGTCGGTCTGGCACGCTGCTCTCCGAATGGAATGTGCGTCATGTTGCGTTCGCACACACATGTGGGATGGCAATTGAGAACCGACCATAGGCACACTCCCCGGCCCCGCAAGTCGGGTGACTTAATAGAAGAGGGAGACGAGCGATAGCACTAGAGAAGTGTTGTACTACGTTGGTGCCTGGATGATCCCTGCAAGACACGGAAGATCAGTTCGTCCATGCATGTGACCAGACTCCAGCAGACATGCCTGGATTGGCTATCGTCTACATATCATGCAGGTTGTGTTGTACATGGCTGTAGTTGTGGTGAGAAATCTAAAAAAAGGTTTCTTGTCATCTCGCAAAATTATGTGTCATGTGCTTCGGATCACTGCGAGGGTTAAACAGCGACAACTGAGTTGGGCTAGTCATTGGGGGCACATGCACGAACAGTGACTACTCGGCTGCCATCTAGGTCAACCGGCTATGTTAATTAGACATCTATCGATGGACCCCTTTTCTACGAGTTTATCTTTAATTTGAGGTTTGTTCCTCGTCTAGTTTGTCCGCAGGGATTCATGTTATCTCCTTTGGGCAGTGAGGTTATGATTTCTTGTCATGTGGCATTTTTTCATGTTATATGTTATAATCCGGCGCTTTAGATCAAAATGACGACAACTGCGCCTCCGGGCCACATGACAAGGTCAAGCCAGCTCCGATAGACAAAAAAAAACTAAGTACTACTCCACTATATAGGCAGGAGCCTCCGCGCTTGCTTGCTAGTGTTGCTCTCTTCACACCGTCTCGGCCTATCCAGATCTAAACACGACAGCGGTGGCCACACTCTCTCTCTCTCTGCTCACCACTGGTCACAAATCCAGCCGGATCCTCTCTGCCGGGGAAGGTGAGAATGTGCAATGTTCACGCGGTCGTCCTCGGCGACGGCTCTTACCCACTGCTGGGCGCGTCCCGATCAGCCTGCCTTGTCGTTCTCTCCCAAGCACCGCTGGTGAGGGAGGGCCTCCGACCTCTTCTTCCTCATTGTTGTAGTGTGGGCAGATCCGGCCTCCCGCCGCCCACCTAGCGTCATCCCGGCGACCATCAGGTATAACTTCCTTCAAAACCGGCCTTGCTCTACTTCCCGAGCTCCTGACGTCGCTGCATTTGTAACTTTTACTATTTCTCAAGCCCCCTCGTAGATAGGATCAATCGGCTGTTCGAAAACCACCTAATTTTTTTATGTTTAAGAGGTAAAACTAGTTCATGCACTCGAATCTAGTACTACTTGGTTCAAACAAGGAAGAAAGGGGGTGGGGGAGGGGGAGGATTTGTTACCTGAATCTAGGACTTGGTCGAAAGAGGAAATAATGGGGGCGAAAAGTAGCAGAGACTGGCTATCCAACTAGTCTCTAGGTCTAATAGGGAAATAAAGGGAAACGCAGTACAAACTCAATATAAACCCGATCTATTGGTTGAAAAAGGAAAGAAAGTGGGGACTGGGGGACAAGTCAACAAAGTAAGTCCAACACTAGATTTGCTAGCCTCACACAGTATAAGGTGGCTATACCAAACAAAAATGGGACCAACCCAGATATCCCGTTCTGATGTTTGTTGCCCCGAGACACTCTTATGTAATGCCACTGGTAAAATGTAGCAGTCGCACTGTTAAAAGTAAGGACACGATAAACCAATGTTGTTTTAAATGTAATGCCTCTAGTAATATGAATCAATGGCACTTCTTTACATGTCCTGCTAAAATTTCCCATTAAGATAAGTTGGTTCTTTTCGTTAGAAATGCAACTGTCCTGGTCCGCCTACTCTCCCGTGCCCAAAGTAATGTCGTATTTAATGGTTGTCATAGTTAATCCTGATGCCCACACTAATATCTAGCAATGCCACTACTTTAGAAGTTGCTACTGTCCTTGTAGGATTTCCATTCAGATAAGGAACATGCTTCTTTTCATTTGATGCATGTTTCATCACTTGTTACTTGTTAGTCACCCTCCTTTCCACCTTTTTTGTGCAAACAGAGATATACATTTCACGCTCGATCTTAGTTGAACTGCACAAATGATATCCAAATTATAGTTGAGCATTCCAGGAGCTTCACAACCAACCTTGATGTTGCTCAATTTTATTGCAACTAATGAAGAAGAAGCTTTGTGGGTTTCATTTTCTGATGGAAATGGAACCGAGGCTGAAGCCCTTTTCTTAAAATTTTTTGAAGAAGAAGCTGCTAGCTCATGGGAAATTGCTTCATTTTAGGTGAACTGCACCAAAAGGTCCCATGAATTGAATCATCCATGTTGGTGACTGAAAGATCCAGCTTCAGCATCCCAGTCTAAGCACCCTTGACCTCTATCCTTGCGACGCACGGTACACCTTGTTTGCCACCTACTCGACCCTAGTGTCACTGATAAAATGAAGTAATAACACTGTTAAAATAGAGCGAGTGTCATCTCTATCATTTCATTTCCAATGTAGATAAAGAAAGTGCTTCTCTTTGTTAAAGTATGTTTCATCAACTAGTCCCATTGTTAATGTTTAAGCGTTTATGCAAACTGGGGTGCTTAATTTTAGTTGATATGTACAAAAATAGAGATTTGAATGTCTCAAGGCGCCTCCTTGTACTACTGCTGTACACTGATGTTCATCACTGGCAAAAGGTGTATCTGGGAGACTTGGGACGATGTCCAGTATGAGGCGTACCGTATGAGGCGTCGCAGGGCCCATCTCGCCCTCGCAGCATGGCATACTATGATACTATCGCAATATTTTCTTCTATTTATTTTGTGTGTTTCATCAACTAGTGCCACTATAATGTAATCACGCTTTTTCATTATCTGTGCAAACAGGGTTATTCAGCTGCATTTTGGTGAAACTACACAAATGTACGTATGGAACCGGCATATATGCAGAGTGCGAGGTGTGCCAAGTAAAAATTACCGACACCAACCATGTTGCATGCACGCATTGGCATCCACCACAACCAGTGGGATGTATGGCGCTCTATGTGGACGGATCTTTCTCGGCAGCAAATCCTCTAACCAAATACTAGTAGCTTATATTGGCAGTTTTCTAAGGAGTACTCTTTTCTGAAAGAAGCACCAATCTATTTTTCTTTATTTGTACACCGCGTCACAACTTTGAGCCAAAGGTCCAGAGCTATTTTAGGGTGATTGGCGTAGTACTCGGATACTGATTGTAAGCATGATTTTCATTAGCTGTCATACTGATTGTAAGCATGAGCAGGTGGAAGATTAGGTTAGTGTGAAGCTTACCTTAAACCCTACCGCCGCTGTTGAAATGAGGCGAGCGTCAAGGGAACCATGGAGAACGTCGGGGAAGCGACGTCGCGCCATCCAGCCTCCTCTTGCGGTGGGAGAACGAATACTCCTGTGGCTCCGGCTGGCTCTGCACCCTCACGAATGGCACACCATACTCGATCGATTCGTTATCCTCTGGGTGCTCGACCTTCGACCTGTACGCCCACCACCTCCGCCTGACTATCGCCTCGGCGAATCTGTCTGCTCCATCTCCCATAGGAGATACTCGATGAACTTGGAGGACCGCGGCGTGACTGCCACCGAGGAGTACATGTACATCGCCGCCCTCATCGCTGCCGTCTCGCTCTTTCGCATACATTGCCACATGGCCCGCACCATCCTCGAAATCTCCCACTCATTGTCAAACCAACTAAGGATCTCCTTCAACCTGGCTAACTTTGCATGGTCGCCACCGGTGATCTTCCTGATTCGCTGCTGCATCCTCTCCATAGATGTCGTTCTGAGTGGTCCGGTGCTAGATTTGGAAGATGGGAGGAGAGACGGTGGTCTTGCAATAGAGAAGAGGGAGAGGAGAGGAGGTGGTTTTGGAATGGAGATGATGGAGAGGAGAGGAGGTGGTTTTGCAATGGAGAGAAGATCAGAAGAGGGAGAGGCGAGATGGTGGTTCTGGAATGGAGATGATGGAGAGGAGAGGAGGTGGTTTTGGAATGGAGATGATGCAGAGGAGAGGAGGTGGTTTTGCAATGTAGAAGATCAGAAGAGGGAG